>NW_015624650.1:287966-293453 GCF_001515625.1 Sinocyclocheilus rhinocerous | reverse complement strand
GACACAATTTAAAACTGGTTCCTCTAATTAAGTGATAAAAAGCAGTTGCAAATGTTGTACAAAAATAAATATACTAATCTTTGCAGCAATAACATGTGTAGCACTTTGTTTTACTACCAAATTATATGTAATATTTTATTATTATTAATATTTAACTTACATTGGAAAGGTTTCAGTGACCTCTCGCGCGATCTTGGCAAAAAGTCTCACAATTTATTTCCAGAACATGATGCATGATGGGATACACTAAGCCTCGAATAGCGCTCCGGAGCAGTATTCGAGATAGTGTGGATTTAGTGTGCGTTATGTCGAGTTCACTCTCGTTCCATCGTGCAGTGTGAACACAGCAACAACTGAATGCTACCCCAGATAGTCGTTCAGTGTGAAACCAACAGTGATGCGACGTCTTTGAAAATCGTGCAGTGTGAACTCGGCATCAAGGGCACTGCGCTTTGGCATTATTAAGACCTGGGACAGTCTTGCGCAATTACTTCCTGCCGCACGCACGCGCTCTCAAGTGGCCAAGACCGCAAGTGTGGGTATTTGGACAAGGGGATTGATTAGCTTGTTCAGGTGTGTTTGATTAGGGTTGGAGCTAAACTCTGCAGGACAGGACTGACGTTGCAACCCAACATATGGTTAAGCACTTTGTCTAAATTTGTGATTTCTATCAGGCGCTTATTGTTTGGAAAGCTTTGTCTGCTTCAACTTACTCATTTAAAGTTTGTTCTCTGTCCATTAGGTAAATACTTTTATACTTATTGAAAACCCCTTTAAAACACACATTTTTAATTAATTAATTAATGTTTTTGTTACATATTTAATCGCGCCTGCAACTCCCAAAATGGAATGTTGAAACTTTAGATTTAGCAGATTTAAAATGAATAAAACATTTAACTTGTAAGAAGCTTTACTTTTGTGTTACTTTTGAAGACTAATTTAAATAGGAAACAATTTGATTCTCAGAATGAAATAATTAAGCAATCATTCATGTTAAGGTTTTTGTAATTAATTATTTACGTTTTGTTTTTCTCAGAATGTATAGCAAGCAGTAAGGTAGCCTACTTTAACACAAGCATAGTACATCTACAGAGAAGAGCAATGGAATGGTGTTTGCTTTTATGGCTTCAATGCGTGAAGTTTTAGTTTCCTGCAAATATATGTTGTGATCATAAATCCCCTCTCTGAGGGACTCTTATAGATTTGGATGCATTTTTTTTAATTTAATTATTTTAATTAACACTATTAAGGGTTTTAAGGGACAGAAGAGGTGTCAGTGAATAAATGGGAAAATAACTTGCGTTACTTATTTGAAAAAGTAATTCAGATATTTTGATGTAAATGTAAAACTAATGCATTAATTTACTAGTTACTTGAAAAATGTAATCTGATTACGTAACTTGTGTTACTTCTAATGTGTTACCCCAAGGGGCAGTCGTTGCCAAGACATTGCGGAGACATTGTGGGCAGTCGTGACCTAATGGTTAGAGAGTCGGACTTGTAACCTAAAGGTTGCGGGCTCGAGTCTCTGGTCTGGCAGGAATTGTAGGTGAGGGGAGTGAATGTACAGCGCTCTCTTCCACCCTCAATACCATGACTGAGGTGAGACCCTTGAGCAAAGCACCGAACCCCCAACTGCTCCCCGAGCGCTGCAGCACTACTGTGGGTGTGTGCTTGGATGGGTTAAATGCAGAAAACAAATTCCAAGTATGGGTCACCATACTTGGCCACACGTCACGTCACTTTCAACACTGCTCTTAACATAGCAACACACATGCATCACATAACAAAATAGTAAATTTTCTGCCCCCAACCTATTTATTTTGTTCAATAAATATTAACTCTACATTTCAATATGCAAAAAAAAAAAAAAAACTTTCAATACCACACCCTTGCTGCAATAGCTAATCATTCTGTCAAGACACTAGCACATTTTCTATCAAAAAAGAGCATCATAGTCTATCAGGTTTCCGTTCTACCTGTATAGAACTTGAAATCCTTTAAAAAAATAATAATAATAATTCAGTCGGCTGTAAACCACTCCACATTTTTAGTGTGTGAATTCATTTTAGATAGTATGTGTACAACACGGTGAAGGAGTCATCAGTACTTTATTGAAAAAATAAATAAATAAAAGTAGACAGAATTGCTGCAGCTAAGGCTTTATTTGCAATATGAAATTGTCAGTGCTAAAAATTTTTTTAAAAAAGCCTTTCGGTTCAAAGTTTGCAAAAATAAAACAAAATGACAGACAAAAAAAAAAAAAAAAGGCACAGAAAAAAAGTACAGTTCTAATCTATACGATACACATGTTCTCATGCTCATCACATCTTATATTGTCTCTCGCTATGCACCTTGGATAGAAATGCTTAGAGTGCC
This sequence comes from Sinocyclocheilus rhinocerous, assembly GCF_001515625.1. Lineage (NCBI taxonomy): Eukaryota > Metazoa > Chordata > Actinopteri > Cypriniformes > Cyprinidae > Sinocyclocheilus > Sinocyclocheilus rhinocerous. Next base: position 291,074 of record NW_015624650.1, on the reverse strand, counting down.
TTATCCATCCCTGGCAGTCTTCAGCTGAGATGTCTCTGCAGCCAGCATCCATGAGGGACATTTGATCACGTGGCCATTGATCACAGACTTTCCATCTCCTTGCAGAAAAAAAAAATAATAATAAAAATCCTCAATGGGGTTGAGAAAAGGGGAGTATGGAGGAAGAAAAAGGGAAATCTTTCTCAGATGAGCTGCAAACGTGTGTTTGTGATTGCACCATGTGAATGGTGGAATGCTATGTTGTCCCATGCAATCACAAATGTCCTCATGTTACCTCCCACCTGTTCCCTTTCTGCTTCTGGCATCAGTTGTTGGTGGAGGTCATCTAAAAACTTAAGGCACTCTGTGTTGTAGGGACAAATCTGGCTTTTCTGCAGGACCAAACCAGCACTTGGGATTGCAGCACACATTGTGATATTTGTTCCTCTCTGACCTGGCACATCAATGGTGGCACAATTAGGTTTCTTCCATGTCTAGGAGTTTTTGCCAGGTTAAACTCTGCCTTGTCTACATAAATGAATTGATGTGGTGTCTGATTAACCTCCAACTCCATAACTCTCTGAAATAAATCAAGCACATGATGTTTGAATGCTTTTCACTATGCGGGTATGTCTACTTGTAGAGTAGCAATAGAATAGTGGGGAAAAAAAAGGTGTAGAATAGTTTAAAACTCACTGTAGAATCAGACATAGTGTATAGACACCATAGCTGGACATTCTGGTGTCAGAGCTCTTTGACCAGCTCACCGTTTCTTAAGGGAACCATGTACAGGTGTTTCATTCGAATTCAGAGTTTGGTCAGAGTTTGAGCGATGGTAGCCAGACCGATTCTTTCCACATTCTGGAATACCAGGTTGTCCTCTATGATTCTGGTCTGAATTTCTGAGTTTTATCACATTGTCAGCAATGACCCATCCTGCAATAGCATGCTCTTGGTCTTCATTAAGCAGCTTTCTTCTTCCCCCAGAGCAAGGAAGTCGTTATGTGAGCAAGGAAGTCGTTATGTCCTCTAGAGGAACAAAAATACAACATTTATATTTGTAGCTGTACAGTTACAATCCAGCAGTTATTGTGAAACATAATTGCAATGATAGCCCTCATAAAATGCATTACTTACCTGTTGGTTTGTTGAAAAATCCAGATAATGGAAGCCACAGTTGACTGTCTGAGATTAGGTTGGACTCTTTCACCAGCCTCTCTCAGTGATAGACCATGGTTTATCACATGGTCTATTATGGTGGCTCTTATTTCATCAGTGACAGCAGCTCTTACTCTCCTTACTCCTCTCCTTCTCCCTTGTCCTGGTCCAACTAGTCCTCTCTCTCGTCCAGACATTTTCTTTCTTTTTTTGCTTCTCTGTGTTGTTTTGAATAAAACAAATCCAGTTAGTGCCTTTTTATGTTCCCATGTGTGAATGAATTTTATTGTGCATGTCCATGTAATGGAAAGACTTCAACATCTGGTTATGTCTCAGACTGAGATTGGAATTAGCTGTTTCTCAATGACCACTAATTAAAAACAATTCTCGTCAGCTCCTTTAAGGTGCTGTTGTTGAAGAAGTAGAGGCTTTATACTAAATTTAAGGTTTGGAACATTAATAGGTCTTCATTTCTGTCATGCTGTATTTGTGAATAAGTCAAGAATTTGTGAATAAGACAAGAAAGATCGTATTGGTTAAGCTTGTGTGTAAAGAATATTTTAGAAATGTTAATTGACTGTATATTTGTTACTAATCAGCCAGGTCTCCTCACCAGCCAATACCAGCACACTCCCTCACCTGAGTATTAATCACACGCACCTGCCACCCATCTGCACCCTCATCAAACTGGCTTTATAAGCACACCCAGCACCTCACTACAGCGTCTGGTCTCGTTTACACGTAATGGACGAAATGGCAGTAGATTCATTTCTATTCTCTTTAACAAAGTGTCTGAACCCGGACTTATCTCCTGTTATCTCCCCAGCGTGTTCTCCTCATCCTAGTCCTCCATCGTCTCCGTGCCCCTGGTCTTCAGCTCCTCCCTGATCTCCTGGTCCTGTAAGAAAGAGACTTTCATATCACCCCATGACTCCAGAAACCATTTCAAGTCTATCCTCCTGGTTACCTGTTGAACTCAGTTGTTGTCATTAAACTCCTACTTACCCATCTCTCTGTGTTCCGAGTATACTTCCATAACAGAAGACCCCTACGGGAAGTCTGACGACAACATGAGCTCCTCCGACCCGTTCCAGGAGATCGTGGACTCTCTAAAACGGATTCTCACCACCACGCCACCCGCTACCACTTCCGTCACCACCGCTACCACTCCTTCACCACCAGTAATTGGCAGTCCCATGGCCAAACTGGCGCCCTTCTCTGGCTTGGTGGAGGAGTGCAATAGGTTTCTCCTCCAGTGTTCGCTGGCCCTGGAGATGCAGCCGCATCTTTATCTGAACGATGGAGCGAAAATGGCATTCATCATTTCCCGGCTGACAGGGCGAGCACTCCAATGGGCCGAAACCATCTGGTCTCAAGCTGGTCCTGTCACACAATCCTTAAAAAAATTTAATTGGACATTTCCGGGAGGTTTTTGGTATCACTGCGGGTGATACTTCAGCAGGTGAGCATCTCCACCAAGGTTCAATGTCCATAACTAACTATACCCTCAAGTTTAGGACTCTCGCGGCAGCCAGTGGATGGAACGAGCGCTCGCTCCTGACTACTTACAGGCAAGGATTGGAGCCTAGATTGCGGCTGCATCTCGCTGCTCAAGATGACTCCATTAGACTAGAGCGATTCATCGAACGGTCTATCAGGGTCTCCTCTCGGATGCAGTTCTGTATGGAAGGCCAACCGGGTCAGCAACTTTTCACTCCTACCTTCCGCCGGCCAGAGTCCATTAGCCCTCCAGAACCAGGCACCGACCCCATGCAAGTGGACAGTACCAGATGTAAGGGAAACAGGTCAATTTAGCTCAAAGGGAATCATTTAAGATTTTAAATGGAATTTGGAATGAATCACTGTTTTACGGCTGATCACTGAGACGGCCAGCGATTCATTGAACGAGCCGTATGACATCAATTCTGCAATGGATATTTATATCCAAAATATAGTGAAAACACTATTAAT
>NW_015624650.1:276229-287820 GCF_001515625.1 Sinocyclocheilus rhinocerous | reverse complement strand
AAAAGAAACTAAAGTAAAGAAATAGAAGTAAAGTTTGACGAGACTAGGTGGCGTTTCTCCTCATGGTTTTGGAGGAGCTGGCGTGTAAGCCAGAGCACGCTCAAAGAGCTAAAGAAGCATGATTAAAAAGCATAGCTCAAAGCTATGACTAAAAAGCTGCATGGCTAAAAATTATGACTTGAAAGCACATGACTAAAAAGCAGGCAAAAAATGCAAGCTAAAGAGCATGACTAAAAAGCAATGATCTGATGACCTGAGTATTTGAACTGAGCTCTTGGACACATCCCAAATGTTGTTTTGACCAATTAGACACTGTCTTAGCTCTGGGTGTTGCTATATTTCTCCTCCCAATACATAAATCAACGTGTCATCTCATCAGTCACATGGTCCGAGTTTTCCCGCTCTAATTGTCAATAAGTGTTCTTTTGTTTAAATGCTGTGAGCTACTCAAAGCTGCTAGTTTGTTCAGGCTTGTGGCGCCAGGATCTGATTTATGAACATCCTGTGTCTTGGGCCTCTGTGGAATTCGGCTCCTCGTGTTTCAACTATGTTTTTGATCAAATCTTAAATTGTCTGATTCGGTCTGATACCCTACACAGACTATCATTTGCTGAACGGCAGAGACGCAGGGCTTATGTTTATATTGTGGAGCTATGGGGCATGTCATCACAGCATGCCCAATCCGACCCCCGAGGCCCATGGTGAGTCATATACAAACATCAATTTTCAACATGAAACCACTTACCACCATGGTAATCCTTACTGCCTCCGATGTTTCCATTCCAGTCAATGCCCTCCTCGATTCTGGATCAGCCGGGAACTTCATCTCTGGTGCCCTCTGCCGTCAGCTCAACCTCTCAACCACAACCACCAAGACAATCTACCAAGTTCAGTCGGTAACTGGCAAACCCCTCAGTTGCAAGCACGTCCGCTGTTGTGGCAGCCCTCTCCAACTCCAAGTCGGTTCTGGAGGATTCCACCACTGATGTGATCCTAGGGTGCCCATGGCTGACCCAGCACAATCCCATTCTCTCCTGGGGAACAGGCGAGATCCTGAAGTGGGGCAAGAAGTGTTTTCCTGACTGCTTTCTTCTACTACCTATTCATCCAGGTCGTACCCCAAAAACTCTTCCAGTATGCTCCACCTCCATTGAAAGCCCTGTAGAGAAGCAGTAAGTTGACATTCCATCCTGCTATGCCTCCTTCAGAGACAGAGGCCAAGAGGGCCTCCAAGCTGCCTCCGCACCGGCCATGGGACTGTGCAATAGATCTGCTACAGGGTGAGCCAGTGCCTCGTGGGAAGATCTACCCACTGCCATGGAGGAGTACATTGAAGAGGCCCTACAACAAGGCTACATCCGCCCTTCTTCGTTGCTGCTTCGAGTTTCTTCATGGCCAAGAAGGACGGAGGCTTGAGGCCTTGTATCGATTACTGATCTCTTAATAAAATTACTGTGATGTTCCGCTACCCACTTCCCCTCGTCCCAGCGGCTTTAGAACACCTCTGCGGAGCCACTGTGTTCACCAAGTTGGACCTCTGCAGCGCCTATAACCTCATCCGAATACGTGAGGGGGACAAGTGGAAGACCGCATTTGTGACACCTACTGGACACTATGAGTACTGTGTTATGCCATATGGCCTAGTCAACGCCCCCTCCGTATTCCAGGATTTCATGCACGAGGTTCTCCGGGAGTTTCTCCACAAATTCGTGCTCGTCTACATGGATGACATCCTTGTTTACTCCCGGAGCATGACTGAAGATCGCCACCATGTTGCAGAGGTCCTAAAATGCCTGAGAAAGTACCATATGTTCCTCAAAGCCGGGAAGTGTTCCTTCTACCAAACTTCTGTGCAGTTTCTTGGCTATCATATTGACAGCAGTGGCATCCAGATGGACGAGGGGAAGGTGGCCGCCATCAAGAACTGGCCAGTCCCCACAACCATTAAGGAGCTTCAACGCTTTCTCGGTTTCGCAAATTTCTACAGGAGATTCATTAACAATTACAGCTCCATCGCCTGCCCTCTCACCAGTCTCCTGAGGAACAAGCCCAAGTCTCTGTCCTGGTCCCCATCTGCCATGGAAGCTTTCAACCAACGCATTCACCAGCACACCGCTCCTCAGCCATCCTGACTCCAACAGACCCTTCATCATTGAAGTAGACACATCCACCACCGGAGTGGGAGTGGTGCTGTCTCAGCAGCAGGGGACTCTAGCCAGACTCCATCCATGCGCTTTCTTCTCCCGTAAACTCAGCCCGGCGATGATGAATTACAATATAGGCAACAGGGAACTCCTTGCCATAAAGCTGGCGCTCGAGGAATGGAGGCATTGGCTGGAGGGTGCCAACCACCCATTCACAGTCCTCACTGACCATAAAAACCTAGAGTACTTGCGAGAGGCCAAGAGACTCAACCCCCCGCCAGGCCCGCTGGGCACTATTTTTCACCCGTTTTAACTTAAAGAATGTGAAGGCCGATGCCCTATCCCGTGTGTATGCTCCAGATGAAGTCAGTGAGGAGCCTGAACCCATTCTACCCAGAGAGATCGTTGTAAGCCCCATACAATGGTCCTCTAACTCTGTTCCTTCCTCCAGTGCCTCCACCGCCGTGCTGCCCACCAGGTCTACAGTATGTCACCAGAACGCAAAGCATTCCCCTCATTCACTCAGCACATTCATCTCCGGGCACTGGCCACCCAGGGGCCAATGGTACCCTCTCGCTGCTATGAGATCGCTTCAGGTGGCCCAGCATGGCCAGGGATGTAAGAAGGTTTGTACAGGGATGTCCAGACTGCGCCATGTCAAAGAATCCTCGCCATCTGGCAAGCTCCACCCGGTGCCTGTTCCCAACCGACCTTGGTCACACCTAGGAGTGGACTTCATCACAGATCTTCCTCCTTCAGATGGTAACACATGCATCCTGGTGATTTATAGACCGGTTTTCTAAGTCATGTCATCTTCTCCCCCTTAAAGGCCTTCCCACAGCCATGATGACAGCAGAACTCCTGTTTAACCACATCTTCCGTTACTTTGGAATCCCAGAGGACATTGTGTCAGACCACGGACCCCAGTTTATCTCAAAAGTTTGGAAAGCCTTCTTTGTCCTCCTAGGTATGACCGTCAGCCTCTCCTCTGGTTACCATCCTCAGTCGAACGGGCAAACAGGGAGGAAGATCCAAGAGATTGGTCGCTTCCTACAAACCTTCTGCCATGGCCACCAGAACTCTTGGAACCAGTTCCTGGACTGGCCCGAGTACGCGCAGAACTCACATCGTCAGCCCACCACTGGCCTCACTCCATTCCAGTGTGTGCTCTGTTACCAGCCCCCTCTCTTCCCATGGTCCGGAGAGCCATCCGATGTTCCATCTGTCGACCACAGGTTCCGAGAGCGAGAGGGTCTGGGACACAGCTCACCACCAGCCTCAGAGGGCTTTGTGCCGACGCAGGATGACAGCCGACCTGAGACGTTCCACAGCTCCATCTTACCAACCGGGTCAGAAGGTTTGGTTGCCAACCAGGGACATCAGGATGCGCTTGCCCTGCAAGAAGCTTAGTCCCAGATACATTGGCCCCTTCACCATCACTAAGCAGATCAACCCCGTAACCTACCAACTCCAATTGCCTCCACACTACAAGATTCACTCCACCTTCCATGTCACTCCTAAAACCTATTCTCCTAACACTCCTATTCTCCAATTTCTGTCTCCTCCGAGCCTGGCACTGCAGTGGAACCCCTCCTTACGTTAATCCAGGAAGATGGCGCGGCATACAAGGTCAATGAGATCTTGGACTCCCGGCGCCATGGTGGTCATCTAGAATACCTGGTGGAATGGGAGGGCTACAGCCCGGAGGAACGATCCTGGGTTCCCAGAAAGGATATCCTTGATCCTATGCTGCTTGACGCCTTTCATACCTCTCATCCAGACCTCCCTGCGCCCCGAGAAAGAGGTCGACCACCACGACATTGGGGTCCCTGGCCCTCAGGAGCGGGCCGTGGAGGGGGGTACTGTTACAAATCAGCCAGGTCTCCTCACCAGCCAATCCCAGCGCACTCCCTCACCCGAGTATTAATCACACGCACCTGCCACCCATCTGCACCCTCATCAAACTTGCTTTATAAGCACACCCAGCACCTCACTACAGCGTCCGGTCTCGTTAACACGCAATGGACTAAATGCCAGTAGCTTCATTGCTATTCTCTTTAACAAAGTGTCTGAACCTGAACTTCCTGTTATCTCCCCAGCGTGTTCTCCTCGTCCTAGTCCTCCATTGTCTCCGTGCCCCTGGTCTTCAGCTCCTTCCCGATCTCCTGGTCCTGTAAGAAAGAGACTTTCATGTCACCCCACGCCTCCAGAAACCGTTTCAAGTCTATCCTCCTGGTTACCTGTTGAACTCAGTTGTTGTCATCCTACTTACCCATCTCTCTGTGTTCCGAGTATACTTCCGTAACAATATTGTGTGAAAACAACACTAATTGTGTTAATGGTACGGTCACAACAGACATAGATGCTAAATGTGTTTAGAGTTTTGAAAATGTGATTACAGATTTGACAAATAGATGTTAGCAATTGTAAAAAAAACTAATGACTGTCAGTATCTGACTAGGGATTAAAATCTATATAATGTAAAATACATTACGTATTAAAAAAACATCAATTTTTTTTTATTTTGCTTTTTACCATTGCTCTACAATTTCACTGGTGAAATGTGGTTATTTCAGGTGAACTTGACCCCAGGAGGGATGAAGACCATCTCTTTTCAACAGGTCAGGTCTGCCCCAAAAACTCATCCAATTATCTATGAAACCTATGTTATTCTGCAGACACCACTTAGACAGTGCGCTCTGATCTTCAAAACTGATGATCCGCAATGGACCCTTTTCACATTTGTGGGGTTCCAAAAAACAGACGTCGTCATATCTGCATAAATTTATATAAGGGTGAATGGAAACTACAACAAACATAACTTCTGTGTTCTGATTTGCTCTAAAATAATAAATAATTTGTATTAGAAACACTGGTGCAATAGTGTTAACATTTGTAAGTTCAAGAGTGAAATATGAAGTAAGCTGCATTCTGCAGTCATTATTAAATATTTATGGATCAATTTTCAATGATTTCACTATTAAACAAAACAACTTATATCTCCTATTAGGGTTGTCGGCCCATTATAATTCAGCTATTATTATCAAATTGCCCCGCTTTTACATTCAGCACTGTATTTCACACTCGCACGCAAATGAGGAGCCTGTAACCGGTGAAGGAGTCTCGCACCACAAACACAGACACATATCGTCTGCTGATATAAGGTATTTCGTTGCACTTTAACAAGTAATCTGAACGGCCTATATACAGGGCTCTAGACTGCGACCAATTTTTGAGAATGTGCGAGTTAAAATTTGGTCGGATTTGTGCGAGTGCATGGTCTAAGCTGCTCCAAAGCGTCTGTCTGCTGATATAAGGTATTTCGTTGCACTTTAACAAGTAATCTGAACGGCCTATATACAGGGCTCTAGACTGCGACCAATTTTTGAGAATGTGCGAGTTAAAATTTGACGTGGTCGCATTTGTGCGAGTGCATGGTCTAAGCTGCTCCAAAGCGTCTACTTCATACAGTGCGCGCTGCAGAGCCACGGCACATTGTAGCAGGAGATCACGTGAAGAGAGGCGCTTTCAGCGCGAGCGCAACGGAGGATTTGGTTTACAAACTAAAGTAAAAGATCGCTTCTTAACCCAGAGAAGGTGAACATGTTGGTATTCTTGTGGAAAATAACATGCAAGTCCTGTCAGCGACAGCCAGTTTAGTTTTACTTTTCTTTTTGTTTTAGTTTTGAAAAGCTTGTTATCTTTGCTGTTTACCTTGCTTTACGCTATGGAGGCTTTCCTTATTTATGTTATTATTATTATTATTATTTATTTGATTCCTCGGTGTTTGTTAAACATTCTGTAATTTATTAGTCGGTATATACAACATGTGATGTATCCTATGCCATGCCTCCTCTTATTCGTTTTTGTTAATAAAGGTTATGTAAGCTAGTTTGTCATTGTAGCCTACTGTTTTATTGTTGTTGTGCTTTTTAATTAAAAATAACAATGAATCAATCTTTTGTTTTAGTCTTATAAAGTGAAAGGTGTATAGATATAAGCAAAACAGACAATTATCTTTTCTTGTAAAACGTGACACCAAGATCGCAAATTTGAAAGTGAAAGTGAAAGCGCACGAAAAGAGGAATTCCTGTTCACAAAATTTAAATCACAAATAATACTGATGAAAAAGAACGGGTTGAATGTTGAACACTTGACGGCACACCGATGACGACAGGCCAATTCAGACTGCAGGTCAGCGTTGAGACCCTTGCGGAAGAGGAGCTTGAGAGGATCATCCAACCACCCTGTCTGAGCAGCGAGCGTGCGGAAGGACAGTGCGTAGTCAGCCGCTGAACTTCTTCCTTGACGAAGAGATAATAACTGCTCGCCCACCTCCTTGCCACCATCGGGGTGCTCGAAAACCTCCCTGATGCGTTGAATGAAACTGGTAAATGAGGGGAAAATGGAGCGGTCCTCACTCCACACCGCGATGGCCCATTCCAGCGCTCTTCCAGTTAGGAGCAAACAAACAAAGGCAATGCGACTACTGTCCGTGGGGTATAGCATGGGCTGTTGGTTAACGAACATAGAACATTGAAGCAAAAACCCCTCACACCTCGTGGGTGATCCATCAAACTTTTCTGGAAATGCCAAGCGAGGGCTAGCTGTGACGGAAGCAGTTGCCGGAGCGTGAAGAGGTGGATTAAGCGGGGGAGTGCTCTCCTCGGGTGGTGGTATCCGAAGAGCTCACAGAGTCGTTACCAGCTCTTCTGTGAGTGAGGTAAGTCAGTTAAGCTGTTGTTGATGAGAAGCCAGTACTGACGCTTGAGCGGTTACTTCCGTGGTGAAGTGATAGAAAGCTGCTTCCTTGACGGAGAGATAATAACTGCCCGCCCACCTCCTTGCCACCATTGGGGTGCTCGAAAACCTCCCTGAAGCGTTGAATGAAACTGGTCAATGAGGGGAAAACGGTGCGGTCCTCACTCCACACCGCGGTGGCCCATTCCAGCGCTCTTCCAGTTAGGAGCGAACAAACAAAAAAGCAATGCGACTACTGTCCGTGGGGTATAGCATGGGCTGTTGGTTAACGAACATGGAACATTGAAGCAAAAATCCCTTACACCTCGTGGGTGATCCATCAAACTTTTCTGGAAATGCCAAGCGAGGGTTAGCTGTGACGGAAGCAGTTGCCGGAGCGTGAAGAGGTGGATTAAGCGGGGTAGTGCTCTCCTCGGGTGGTGGTATCCGAAGAGCTCACAGAGTCGTTACCAGCTCCTCTGTGAGTGAGGTAAGTCAGTTAAGCTGTTGTTGATGAGAAGCCAGTACTGACGCTTGAGCAGTTACTTCCGTGGTGAAGTGATAGAAAGCTGCTGGATCAACTTGTGGCGAAGTCTTCTGTAATGATGATTCAGTGAGGTTGGGATCCATGTGCAGCTTTATTAACAAACAGTACGAGTCATACAGGCAAAGTTAAATAAACAGTGTTCAAGGGCAACGTAGGCAAGGCAGAATCATAACCTGAGTCTGTGCAAAGGGTCGAGGCAGGCGGCAGACAGAGAATAGAACAACTCCAATAGACAGGCAAGGTCAAAGAGGCAGGCAGAGAAGGATCAGACGGGTATCAACAATCCAGGTAGGCAACAGGTAATCAAACAAGGTATAAACACTCAGAATTGTCAGCAGTAGCATAAACAAGACTTCGCACAGAGGTTAGGGTAGGCACTGATTAAATAGTCAGGATAATGATCAGCACCTGTGCAGGTAATCAGTCTCAGGTACGGGGTGATGGGAAATGAAGTCCGTAAGAACAGTTAGTACTCCGGTGACGGTTCCCTATATATATAAATGAAGTACTAAAATAACTAGAACTAAATAAATAAATAAACTAAAACCTAAAGCTTATATAGACATAATAAAATAATAATAATGACTAAAAAATGACTAAAACTCTAACTAAAAATCAAATTAACACTGAAAATATGAAAATCAAATCTAATTCAAAATATTAACCAAAACTGTAATATATATCAATTATATTAAAATAAGACTAGGACTACTTTTATGGAGCTTTTTTTGTCCTTTATCAATCTATCAAAGTAATTATATTCTTTCTTCAAAACACCTCTTCATGTTCCACAAAAGTAAGAAAATGATAGATTTGGAATAACATCAACATGAGTACATGAGTGTTCATATTTGCGTGATCTATTCCTGTAAGTAACCATGTAGGATGTTCAGACCATCAAAATTAAGATACATTTTCTCGCTCCTTTGTTTATATACTTTAATAGGGAAAAGTCTGAGTTGCATTGATGTGATGATAAATTATTTATGGTTTTAATCAATATTTCTGAAGCATGTCCACCTGAAGGCAATTAGTAGCAACTCAGTGTGTGTGTTTTCAAATTGACAGATGAAAGAGTGCATGTTTTTACGTAGTTTAAAGAAGGGTTAAACCATCATGGCATGGATGTCAATATGTGACACTGAAACAAACATACTGACACACACACACACACACACACACACACACACAGACACATGCGGACACGCACACAAACATTCTACAGCCAACAGGTACTTCTTCAGAACAGCAATTAATATTTACAGTCAGTATCTAGACTTAAAGTTATTATCAGTAGGTATGTTTGGATCTGTTTTGGATATGTCTGGATCGTTGACAGATCCAGTCCAATTTCAGTTCAGTTCTTTTGCTGTTTATGTAAACTGATTAAGCACACTGGTTAAGTATGGGGAATCATACAAAGTTAAAATATTATTTATTATAAAGAAAGTAATACAAACATCATTTATGTAACTTCAACATCATCAAATGGTTTTGTTTTATGACCAAATTAAATATTTTCCAAGTAGTTTTATAACCACTTTGGTTATAAATGACACATCAAGCCAAAATATGCATAAATAAAACTGCATTTGCCCATGCAAAATGTTACATTATAGAGTTTTGAATGTACTGTATTTTATATGTTTCATGCCATACGTCATGCATTTTAATAATATATTTATGTTTTTAGAATTAATTACCCATAAATTCATTGTCATACACAAAATATTCTCTATTTCCAAATATATGTTACGTAATATAATAATTGATTGCAATGCCAACAGCGTATTTAATTATTGAACAGTATATTTAATTATATTTAATATATTGTTAACACTTTGCAATAAGGTCTCATTTGTTAACATTAGTTAACATGAACTAACTATGAGCAATATATTTTTACAGCATTTATAATCTTAAATATATATTAGTCAATGTAGAAATTAAGAAACATTAACATTAAGGTTAGCAGAAATATTGTTTATCGGTAGTTCATGTTAACTAATGTAGTAAACTAATGTTTACAATTAAAACCTTATTGTAAAGTTTTTGAGGTTTTCGTACTTTTTTTGTGAACCTTGATCATATGAATCATTTGATCATTTGAATCACATGATCATTTCAAAAATACATCTTTTGCTTTCTTTCACAGTGTCTATATAATTCACTGACCTTGAATTCTGTTTCAGCCAGGCTGTCAGGCTACATGCAAAAACCAGTCATTCACACAAATCAACAAAATCTCTGTGCCATACATAAGTCTGATTCTGCCCAGTTTTTATTTATATTTAATATTCCAAGTGTATCTACTCAGCTTTTGTGCAGGGAAACGTGATGGTGTGTTGCAAGACGTGAGCCGGCTGGCCATCGAGTCAACATTATTCCTGTAAATGCTCAGATGATGTTTGGGAGTAGGGTACAGGGGCATTTATCTTCAGCAGTAAATGAAAGTGGCTCAGTATCGCTCTCTGGAGACGACTGTAAAATAAATGAAGAGCCATTTCATATACAAGGTCACATCATCTCTCTCCACTGCATATTAGCATTTTTATTCACAGTGTCAAAGTGGAGCTCATGCTTTCAGTCTATGCACCCATTTCCCAGAGGACATGTGTGCCGATACTTTTTAACCATTGAGCTATACAGTATATGCCTCTAGATAATGTTGTGAAGTTGAACTTTTCTTGTCTCCTCTTACACTCATGCATGAATTAAAATGCAGGATTTTATGTAATCAAACACATACAGTACATTTTAACTTTCAAAACAACTATCTGCCAACTAGTCTTGCAAAGCCAGACTTTTGGTGTTAACTAACTATTGATAACTAACTATTGGTACTAAATAATCCTTTGTCAATAGAGCGCTGCAGTGATGTATTTTTGGAGCCCAGCCCAGAAGTAGCATCACCCTGGTTCCCTCGACAAAAACCCAATAGGAATTTTTAATTGGCTTTTGGATTATTGCAGAGATTAAGCACTGTGACCGACAAAAGTTTTGATTCCTACACATTTTGTTCATCATGACAATTTTCACAAATTAACTTTAAAATCCCCCTGTAGTCAAATATTTGATCCCTTAAAACCTATCTTTAATCATCAAAATGACATATTTAAATGTTTTTTCTTGTGAAAATTATTTTCTCATGCCTTAAAATAGCTTGAATGTAACTGTACACCCTTGCCTCATTTACTATACGCTGATATATGAATATGCAAATTAGTCCCGCCTCCACTCAGTCAAACCAGCCAGCACCTCCTGATCTACTGAACTGTAGTAAACACAAAACAATGGCATACACAGATAATGACTGATAAAACTATGTTTTTACTAGCGGATAACTACAGTGAATACTGTAACATTCGCCCGCGAGCATACGCGTGTGAAGTGCAGACGTCGCTGCGGGAGAGGTGGGTCTGACTCCGGGCTACTTTTACACTGTTGCAACGGGTTATAATGCAAGTTAGTGGTTCTAAATTCACATTAAACCACACACTAAATTCACATTAAACCACAGCTTCATGGGTTTTTTGCTCTAATTTATTTTTGGTTTTGTGCTGGTATTGGTATAGGCCTATTTTGCATGCTAGTGATAGTATTTTGAAGCCTAAATGCAATCACCAGAAATAAAAAGCTAAATATAGGCTATAAATGAATTACACCACAGTCACATGACTTGAGGTCAAATGAAGTTTGAGTTGGAATAGTTTGAAAGAGTGTGAGGATATAAGTGAAAATTTTGTTATATCTTCTGTTGAAATATAAAATGTTTAGTCCAATCATTGCATTCGGCCTGATAGGATGTCCTACCTGCCTGTCAGCCTATGTGTTTGCATACCTCCATGCAATGTTCCCTGTAATTTTTTATTTTTTTTTCTTGCTGAGCAAAATGTTCTCTATTGGGCGGACATTTAGGCCACCTGAGCAAAAATATTCTTTATACCAGACCTGAACAGTGCACAAACCAAAAAAGTGTGTAACTTTTAACTTTAATGTGCTATTTATATTTGGTTTGACTCTTGATGTAACTCAATGATATACATTTCAGGTTACCTGAGAAAACGTCTCCATTACCTATGTAACGTCACGTCGCTGATGACCGACGAATTGGGATCTCGCCAGAGAGACCAATCCACTTCGAGTGTAACTAAACGAGC
>NW_015624650.1:273896-276041 GCF_001515625.1 Sinocyclocheilus rhinocerous | reverse complement strand
TACGTAACCGAGACGTTCCCTTTCAGTCGGTCACTCTCGACGTCACGTTGGTGATGATAGACGAATTGGGATCCCTACCAACACGCCACAGGTGCTGCCCCCTCCAGTGCCCTGTGTAGGCCTCCTGATCCTTCCTATAAGGCAGATGACAGGACCGAGCTCTACACAGAGAAGGTCGACTACAGCTGTTCCTCACAACCCAACAGTAGGACTTGGATTACACTGGGAAAGCGTGCCCTTCCATTTGGAAAAGGGCATGCTGCGGAGTCACCTCCTCGCAGAGCGGGTTAAGTGACATTTACTCACGTGGAGTAACCCCGAAGGGCCCTACTGCACATGGAAGTCTCTGAGATGACTCAGGCTGCATCACAATGATATACATTTCAGGTTACCTGAGAAAACGTCTCCGTTACCTATGTAACGTCACGTCGCTGATGACCGACGAATTGGGATCTCGCCAGAGAGACCAATCCACTTCGAGTGTAACTAAAGGAGCCAATGGACATTGGCATGCGGATTTCGCATCTGGCTGCCACACCCCGCAGCGCGGGTATAAAAGGCAGCAGGTGCATCGCATTAATTCATGTTTTCGCTGAGGAGCCGAGCCATTGAACCGGCAGCTCAGCGGTGGTACAGCAACTGTGGCGACGGGACATGACGTCTCTGTTCCCTCCTTCAGGGAACGAGGGTTATATACGTAACCGAGACATTCCCTTTCAGTCGTTTACTCTCGACGTCACGTCGGTGATGACCGACGAATTGGGATCCCTACCAACACGCCACAGGTGCTGCCCCCTCCAGTGCCCTGTGTAGGTCTCCTGATCCTTCCTATAAGGCAGACGATAGGACCAGGCTCTACACAGAGAAGGTCGACTACAGCTGTTCCTCACAACCCAACAGTAGGACTTGGATTACACTGGGAAAGCGTGCCCTTCCATTTGGAAAAGGGCATGCTGCGGAGTCACCTCCTCGCAGAGGGGGTTAAGTGACATTTACTCACGTGGAGTAACCCCGAAGGGCCCTACTGCACATGGAAGTCTCTGAGATGACTCAGGCTGCATCATTTAGAGACGGCAGAACGTGGTCTGCCAGGGGAAACACGGCCCTAGTAACTGTACCGTGGAAATACACATATGGGAAACTGTACTGTGGGAAATACACATATATCCGTTTGAGGTGAGAACACAGGAGGAAATCGGTTCGACACGCAGGCTATAGAACCTAGTGAACATGTTAGGAGTCGCCTAACCCGCAGCTCTACAAATGTCTGCTAGCAAGGCACCATGAGCCAGCGCCCAGGACGATGCGACACCCCTAGTGGAGTGAGCACGCAGCCTGAGGGCAGGGCACACCTTGTGCTTCATAGGCCAAGGTGATGGCATCCACTATCCAGTGGGCCATCCTCTGCTTGGAGACAACCTTCCCTTTCTGCTGTCCACCGTAACAGACAAAGAGCTGTTCTGAGGTCCTAAAGCTCTCAGTTCTATCCACGTACTGTCGCAATGCGCGTACAGGACAGCGCAAAGCTAGGGCTGGGTCTGCCTCCTCCAGGGGCAGTGCTTGCAGGTTCACTACCTTTTCCCTGAAAGGGGTGGTAGGATCCTTGGGCACGTAGCCGGGCCGGGGTCTTAGTGTTGCACTGGAATCAGCCGGCCCAAACTCAAGGCACGATTCGTCGACCGAAAATGCCTGCAGGTCCCCCACCCTCTTAAACGAGGCCAATGCAGTCAGGAGTAGGGTTTTCATAGAAAGAAACTTCAACTCGACTGACTGCAAAGGCTCGAAGGGGGCAGCTTGTAGGGCTCTTAGCACCAATGCCAAATCCCAAGAGGGTAGGGAGGGAGGCCTAGGAGGATTTAACCTCCTGCCCCACCCCCTAAGAAACCTGACGACCAGATCATGCTTCCCCATGAGTTTGCTCTTTTCCCAGTTGACCCAAAGACCCAACTGGCTGAGGTGTCTGAGCACCAGGTCCCTGTGTGCGCACAACTAATTGCGAGACTGTGCGAGTATGAGTCAGACATCGAGATTGTTGATAGTTGATAGATAGTTGAGGATGCGCACACCCCGTTCTCTCAAGGGAACAAGAGCCACCTCCACGACTTTGGTGAAGACGCGAGGCGACAGGGGCAACCCGAAGGGCAG
>NW_015624650.1:272678-273031 GCF_001515625.1 Sinocyclocheilus rhinocerous | reverse complement strand
CTGTCTGATAAAGTCTTGAAGCAGTTCAGCACCGACTGAGCATGTTCCTGGGTGAGGCGTGCTGTCTGGCTGACCAAATCCAACTCCATGCCGAGAAAAGAGATCCTCTGCGTTGGCATGAGTTTGCTCTTTTCCCAGTTGACCCGAAGACCCAACTGGCTGAGGTGTCTGAGCACCAGGTCCCTGTGTGCGCACAACTAATTGCGAGACTGTGCGAGTATGAGTCAGACATCGAGATTGTTGATAGTTGATAGATAGTTGAGGATGCGCACACCCCGTTCTCTCAAGGGAACAAGAGCCACCTCCACGACTTTGGTGAAGACGCGAGGCGACAGGGGCAACCCGAAGGGCAG
>NW_015624650.1:265236-272657 GCF_001515625.1 Sinocyclocheilus rhinocerous | reverse complement strand
CACCCTGCTCTCTGAGGGGAACAAGAGCCCCCTCCGCGACTTTCGTGAAGACACGGGGAGACAGGGACAACCCGAAGGGCAGGACCTTGTACTGATATGCCCGCCCCTCGAACGCGAATCGCAGGAATGGCCTGTGCCGCGGGAGGATCGAGACATGAAAGTACGCGTCCTTCAGGTCGATCGCTGCAAACCAGTCTTGAGGACGGATGCATTCGAAAATGTGTTGCATCTTGAACGACATCCTGTGAAGCGCATGGTTCAAAACGGTTCAAAACGGTTCAAAACTTGCAGATCCAAGATCTGCAACGCTTTTCTTTGGCACAATGAAGTAAGGGCTGTAAAACCCTGACCTCATATCGGCTGGAGGGACCGGCTCTATCGCGTCCTTCGCCAGCAGGACTGCGATTTCCGCACGCAAGACAGGGGCATCTGCAGCCTTGACTTGAAGTGAACCGGATGCCCCTGAACTTGGGGGGACGCCGGGTGAACCGAATCGCATAGCCGAGTCTGATGGTCCGCAGGAGCCACCGAGACGGACCGGGGAGCACTAACCAGGCTCCGAGAGACCTTGCCAATGGAACCAACGGAGCCACCGACGTACCCGCGGTGGGGCAGGGTGGTGGAATACAGGGACTCGGCCTGGCAAGTGAGGAGGAGGGAAGTGACCCCGTGATGCACGGTTCACGACTGAGGAAACCGCTCTTTTATTGAAGTTTTGGGTACCGCTGGCTGCTGGGCCAGTGGTGGAACAAAAACCGAATGAAACAAAAGATTCTCCACCCGGCCCTCCTCCGGGGGAGGGAGTGGTGCGGTCACCATCTCCCGATGAGCAGTCTCCTCCATCTCCGGGTCGCCCGTCTCAGGGCCTCTTTCACTTGCGCTTACCGCCGGGTTTGGCGGGGGCCTGGACGGGCTGGGCGTCTTGCCTGCGACCGGCTCCACGCCGCTGCCTGGTGGAAGGCTGCTACTGCTGTGAGGGAGCGGGGCCAGCCGCAGGCGGGGCGCCAACGGCGACAAGCAGGCTGAGAGGCTGCAGCCGAAACCGAAAAGGCCGGTCTGTGACATGGGAGCATTTAGGAACTGCACCTTATCATGATCCTTCATGTCGGCCAGACACAGCCAGAGATGGCACTCCTGGACCATTAGTGTGGACATCGCACGACCCAGAGACTGTGCGGTCACCTTCGTCGCTCGAAGGTCCGTCGCAGCACGCAGTTCATGTAGAACCGCCAGGTCGTGGCCACCCTCATCCAGGTCTTTCAGGGCTTTGGCCTGATGGACCTGCAGTAACGCCATGGCATGGAGGGAAGAAGCCACCTCCCCACAAGCTCTGTAAGCAATGCCAGTTAAGCTTGACGAATACTTACAGGCCCGTGAGGGGAGACACGGATCACCCCGCAGAGTGTTAGCGGCTGTTGGACACAGTTACATGGCCACAAACCGCTCCACCGAGGGACTACCCGTGTACCCCAAAGCGGCCCCTCCATCGAGGGTGGTGAGAGCGGAGGAGCTACAAGACTTGTTTCGGGCAGTAAAAGGTGCCTTCCACGATCTTGTGAGCTCCTCATGCACCTCCGGGAAGAATGGCACCGGAGTGGACATCGCACGACCCAGAGACTGTGCGGTCACCTTCGTCGCTCGAAGGTCCGTCGCAGCACGCAGTTCATGTAGAACCGCCAGGTCGTGGCCACCCTCATCCAGGTCTTTCAGGGCTTTGGCCTGATGGACCTGCAGTAACGCCATGGCATGGAGGGAAGAAGCCACCTCCCCACAAGCTCTGTAAGCAATGCCAGTTAAGCTTGACGAATACTTACAGGCCCGTGAGGGGAGACACGGATCACCCCGCAGAGTGTTAGCGGCTGTTGGACACAGTTACATGGCCACAAACCGCTCCACCGAGGGACTACCCGTGTACCCCAAAGCGGCCCCTCCATCGAGGGTGGTGAGAGCGGAGGAGCTACAAGACTTGTTTCGGGCAGTAAAAGGTGCCTTCCATGATCTTGTGAGCTCCTCATGCACCTCCGGGAAGAATGGCACCGGAGGGGGGCGTTCTCAGCGCGACCCCCAACGAGAAACCATTCATCCAGCCTCGAAGGATCAGGACGCGGTGGAGGATTCCACACGAGCCCGACATTCTCAGTGGCCCGGGAAAGCATAGCCGTCATCTCTGGGTCTGGCTCGGACAACGCTGCCACACCCGAAGGGGGCAACGCAGCCGGGTAGTCATCACCGGAGAGAGAGAGCTCACCCTCCGATGCAGCGATCGACATCTGGTCTCCAGGGGGCAAACTGAAGGAAACGGCCGGCTCCCTCCATCCTGTAGAGGGGCCAGCACGCCCCTCCGGCCGCACCACCGGCTGCGGAGTGCTTGAGGGGTGACAAACTCCCTCTGGGGAAGCCGTCACCGGGATCCTCAAATCACCTCTGACTCCACTGGATGCAGCGCCGTCCCGATTGCCGGGATGAACACTGGATCGCAGCAGAGGCAGAGGGACCCCTCCACGTTTGACGTAGCGGAGTCTTTCATGAAACTCCGAGATGGCCATGTCCCCCACAAATAGAACATGCACCATCCACAAACGCTTCCTCAGCGTGCTGAACGCCCAGACACGTGAGGCAGCGATCGTGACCGTCCCGAGGCACCAGAGAGCGACCACACCTAGAAACGCATGGGTGATAAGCCATCTTTAAAAAGACGCGATTGTCACGAATCCGGTTCATGGACTTCCGTCCAATTGCCACCAGAGGTCGCAGTTCCATTTTAGTGACTCTCTCACTACCCCGGACTACATTTCCCAGCAGCCATTTCACTAATCACACGTTCACCTGGAACCAATCACACACACTATATAACATCCACTCAGATCCTGATCAAATGGCCGAGTATTGTTTAAGCATTTATGCTGTTTAGCATAGCTACTTTACGGAGCCAGTTCCCTGTCCTTGTTTAAGTTTCTAGTTCTAGTTTCCATAGTCTAGCCAAAGTCTTGCCTTGCCTGTTTTCCCGTGTTCTGATCTTCTGCCTGTGTATCTTGGATTAACCCTTTGCCTTGCTGTTTCGGACTGTGTTTGCACCTCGCCTGGACTATTGCTCATGTTATTGGATTACCCCTCTTGTCAAGCCCTTTGGATTATGTTCGCCGTTGATCAACCTACGCCTGTTTATCGGATTACTCTTGTGTCTTGCCCTCAATATACCTGTTGCCATTGTCTGACCCTCGCCTGTTTCTGATCATTCTATGAATAAAGCTTTGCAAATGGATCCGCACGTCTCTCGTCCCTGTCGCTTTGTTACAGAATACTCGACCACACATGGACCCAGCAGCTGTTCAAGTAGCCAGGTATGGACATTACAAGAATATTATTAGCCCTTAAACAAGGCCTGCGATCATTGGAGAACTATGTTTTGCTCCGTTGACTGTTGGTTCATCGTTCACTGTGAGTGTTGTGGAGGAACGCGACCCCGCACTCACTCGTGTAATGGCGGCCGCACTAGAGCTCGCTCACAAAATGGCGGCGACAGCAGAGCCTGATCTCAAAATGGTGGACACAACAGCGCCCCGTTATGTCACAACTGCCAATCCTGAATCAAGTCAAGTCACAGTTGATCTTCATGAATCTAGTCAAGTCACGGTTGATCTTCATGAGTCAAGTCAAGTCACAGTTGATCGTCATGAGTCAAGTCAAGTCACAGTTGATCGTCATGAGTCAAGTCAAGTCACAGTTGATCGTCATGAGTCAAGTCAAGTCACAGTTGATCGTCATGAATCAAGTCAAGTCACAGTGGATCTTCCTGAGTCAAATCTAGTCACAGCTGATCTTCATGAGGCAAGTCAAGTCACAGCTGATCTTCCTGAGTCAAGTCAAGTCACAGCTTCCATTCCTGAATCTAGTCAAGTCACAGCTGATCTTCCTGAGTCAAGTCAAGTCTCAGCTGATCTGCCAGAGCCTCGTCACGTCTCAGCTGATCTTCTAGTCTCGCCACGTCTCAGCAGTTCATCCAGAGTCTCGTCACATCACAGCTGTTCATCCAAGTCACAGCTGATCTTCATGAGGCCAGTCAAGTCACAGCTGATCTTCATCCAGAGCCTTGTCACGTCTCAGCTGTTCATCCAGAGTCACGTCACATCACAACTGATCATCCAGAGTCTTGTCGCTTCCTATCTGCTGCACCCAGATCTTCGAGGTCAGTTTTTCAGTCTCCCAGACTAGCATCCAGCATGGAGGATCCACCGCTGGTGTCAGCACGTGCAGCTGGTTTCCCTAAACCAGCGCTCTCAAACCTTCCTGTTCCTGAAATGATTCCCCTGTCTGCAGCACTTCCCGTATGGGGGTTTGCTTTATGGTGTATCTGGGCTGCGTGCACCACCGCTGACTTGCTAGAGGCGGCGGCACTGTCTACAACATCTCCAGAGGTGGCGGCTTACGCTGCAGAACCATCCGAGGTAGCGGTGCCCACTGCTGTGCTCCCAGAGGCCATGGTGTCCACTGCAGTCTCTTCAGAGGTGGCGGCGCAGGCTGCAGAACCTTCCGAGACAGTGGCACTTGCCTCAGTTCCTTGCGCGGTGGTGGCGCCCAGTGATAATCTCCGTGAAATGTCTGTTCCGGCCGAGGAGGCCATTAATGAACTCTCTGCCTGTCTTAACCCTGTTACTGCCATAGAGAACATTTATGAACTGTCTGCATGTTCTGTTTTCCCAAATGTGTCTGTTGAACCTTCTGCCTTGCCAGTCCTAGTCAGTAAGCCTGTTTGTGAACTGTCTGCCTATCCAGTTTCAATCAGTGAGCTGTCTGCCCGTTCAGTGGTCACCAGGGGGACTATTGATGAACTTCTTGTGTTCCCTGCCTCGGTCCCTGAGACCATGAATTCACGGCCTGTGTTGTCTGTCTCTGCTTTCCCTAGGCCCCAGTCTCTGCCATGGGTCCCGGCTCCGTCTGCTCCACCATGGAGGTCTTCTGTCCTACTTTGGTGGTCTTCTGCTCTGCCGTGGTGGTCTTCTGCTCCGTCTGCCCCACCGTGGTGGTCTTCTGTTCCGTCTGCTCCACTGTGGTGGTCTTCTGCGCCGTCTGCTCCGCCGTGGTGGTCTTCTGCTTTGTCTGCCCGCCATGGTGGGCTCCTGCTCCGTCTGCTCGGCCCTGGCTCCCTGCTCTGCCGGTATCATCCTGGTTCTCTGCTCAGCCCTGGCCTCCTGCTTTGCTGGCTCCGCCTGGGTGCCCTGCTCTGCCGGCTCTGCTTCAGTCCCCGGTCTCTCCACTTCATTTTAGTGACTCTCTCACTACACAGACTTTCACATGTCACCCCGGACTACATTTCCCAGCAGCCATTTCACTAATCACACGTTCACCTGGAACCAATCACACACACTATATAACACCTACTCAGATCCTGATCAAATGGCCGAGTATTGTTTAAGCGTTTATGCTGTTCAGCGTAGCTACTTTATGGAGCCAGTTCCCTGTCCTTGTTTAATTTTCTAGTTCTAGTTTCCATAGTCTAGTCAAAGTCTTGCCTTGCCTGTTTTCTCGTGTTCTGATCTTCTGCCTGTGTATCTTGGATTAACCCTTTGCCTTGCTGTTTCGGACTGTTTGCACCTCGCTTGGACTATTGCTCATGTTATTGGATTACCCCTCTTGTCAAGCCCTTTGGATTATGTTCGCCGTTGATCGACCTACGCCTGTTTATCGGATTACTCTTGTGTTTTACCCTCAATATACCTGTTGCCATTGTCTGACCCTCGCCTCGCCGTTTCTGACCATTCTATGAATAAAGCTTTGCAAATGGATCCGCACGTCTCTCGTCCCTGTCGCTTCGTTACAGTGATCACCCGTGTTGCTCTTTTAGAGATTGCTCTTTTGTGCTGAAGCACGCAGGGGAGCTGGCCACCGCACACTTCAAGTGTGGCTGTCTGCATGAAGATGATCTTTTTCCCGTGAGACCGTGACCACCGCTGCTGTGCCGTAACGCCTGCACTCGTTCTGCAATCACTCGAGGAACAGGAGAGCAGTAGTGATGCACCACTGCTCGGCTCCGAAGCGAAAGGATGAATTAATGTGTTGCACCTGCTGCCTTTTATACCCCCGCTGCGGGGTGTGGCAACCAGATGCGAAATCCGCATGCCAATGTCCATTGGCTCGTTTAGTTACACTCGAAGTGGATTGGTCTCTCTGGTGAGATCCCAATTCGTCGGTCATTACCGACATGACATCGAGAGTGACCGACTGAAAGGGAACATTTTTTTTACAGTGCTGTGTTACTTACCAATACATTCTATTAAAAAAATAATTTAAAAAAATCTCACGCAGAACAGTTCAATTCTTTATTATATTATGAAAATATTAAGCAGTTATTGCTCATGAATACTCTTTTTGAGGTCAATTAATAATTAGGCATAACAAATGACCTACTTCTAGCTTCTGACCAAGGATGTGTCTCAATACTAGTTTTACTCGATCTTAGTGCTGCGTTCAACACTATAGACCATGACATACTCTTAGGCCAACTACAAAATGACACTGGTATTCAGGGACAGGCATTACAGTGGTTTAGATTATTAGAAAACATGGAATTAGTTTCCACTGCTATGCCGATGATTCTCAGTTATATATTTCATCACGACCAGATGAAACTTCTAAACTATACAAAGTTGACAAATTAGGTTAAAGATATAAAACATTGGATGACCAGTAATTTTCTCCTATAATATTCAGACAAGACTGAGGTATTACTTATTGGACCAAATACCTGCACACAGAATCTCTTAGAATACAATTTGCAACTGGAAGGGATGTACTGTTAGGTCATCATCTGCAGTTAAAGACCTGGGTGTTATATTAGACAGCAACTTATCTTTCGAAAATCATATTTCATGTTACAAAAACAGCCTTCTTCCACCTCAGAAACATTGCTAAGCTACGTAACATGCTATCTGTTTCTGATGCAGAAAAGCTAGTTCATGCATTCATGACCTCTAGACTGGATTACTGTAATGCACTACTAGCTGGTTGTCCTGCATCTTCAATAAACAAGCGACATGTAGTCCAAAATACAGCTGCTAGAGTTCTTACCAGGTCAAAAAAATATTATCATATTACCCCAATTTTATCATCTCTACACTGGTTACCTATTAAGTTCCGTATTGCTTTAAAAATATTGCTACTGACCTATAAGGCACTAAATGGTTTAGACACTGTATATTTAACGGATCTTCTTGTGCCCTATAATCCATCATGCTCTTTAAGCTCATGAAACTCTGGACTTTTAGTAGTACCTAGGATATATAAGTCCACTAAAAGAGGGAGAGCATTTTCCCACTGGCTCCTAAACTCTGGAATAGTCTTCCTGATAATGTCCGGGGCTCAGCCTCAAACACACTCTCTCTGTTTAAATCTAGATTAAAGACACATCTCTTCAGCCAAGCATT
>NW_015624650.1:231627-259969 GCF_001515625.1 Sinocyclocheilus rhinocerous | reverse complement strand
GGAGAGCAGTAGTGATGCACCACTGCTCGGCTCCGAAGCGAAAGGATGAATTAATGTGTTGCACCTGCTGCCTTTTATACCCCCGCTGCGGGGTGTGGCAACCAGATGCGAAATCCGCATGCCAATGTCCATTGGCTCGTTTAGTTACACTCGAAGTGGATTGGTCTCTCTGGTGAGATCCCAATTCGTCGGTCATTACCGACATGACATCGAGAGTGACCGACTGAAAGGGAACATTTTTTTTACAGTGCTGTGTTACTTACCAATACATTCTATTAAAAAAATAATTTAAAAAAATCTCACGCAGAACAGTTCAATTCTTTATTATATTATGAAAATATTAAGCAGTTATTGCTCATGAATACTCTTTTTGAGGTCAATTAATAATTAGGCATAACAAATGACCTACTTCTAGCTTCTGACCAAGGATGTGTCTCAATATAGTTTTACTCGATCTTAGTGCTGCGTTCAACACTATAGACCATGACATACTCTTAGGCCAACTACAAAATGACACTGGTATTCAGGGACAGGCATTACAGTGGTTTAGATTATTAGAAAACATGGAATTAGTTTCCACTGCTATGCCGATGATTCTCAGTTATATATTTCATCACGACCAGATGAAACTTCTAAACTATACAAAGTTGACAAATTAGGTTAAAGATATAAAACATTGGATGACCAGTAATTTTCTCCTATAATATTCAGACAAGACTGAGGTATTACTTATTGGACCAAATACCTGCACACAGAATCTCTTAGAATACAATTTGCAACTGGAAGGGATGTACTGTTAGGTCATCATCTGCAGTTAAAGACCTGGGTGTTATATTAGACAGCAACTTATCTTTCGAAAATCATATTTCATGTTACAAAAACAGCCTTCTTCCTCCTCAGAAACATTGCTAAGCTACGTAACATGCTATCTGTTTCTGATGCAGAAAAGCTAGTTCATGCATTCATGACCTCTAGACTGGATTACTGTAATGCACTACTAGCTGGTTGTCCTGCATCTTCAATAAACAAGATACAGTTAGTCCAAGATGCAGCTGCTAGAGTTCTTACCAGGTCAAAAAATATGATCATATTACCCCAGTTTTATCATCTCTACACTGATTGCTTATTAAGTTCCATATTGATTTCACAATATTATTACTAACCGTTAAGGCACTCAAAGGAACACTCCACTATTTTTTAAAATAGGCTCATTTTCCAACTCCCCTAGAGTTCAACAGTTGAGTTTTACTGTTTTCTAATCCATTCATCTGTTTATCAGTCTATTTGTCCAGACAAATAGACTGATAAACAGATGGACAGATAAACTGATAGACCGACAGATTGACACCCTAGTAGATGATAGATAGATAGATAGATAGAAAAATAGATAGATAGATGGATAGATAGATAGATAGATAGAACAACAGATAGACTAGATAGATAGATAGATAGAACAACAGATAGGCTAGATAGATAAACAGATGGATAGATAAAATGACAGATAGACAGAACAACAGATGTTGCTGTTTCTTTTAGTTTTTTTTTTTTTTTAATCTACATTTTCAGTATGGGCACCTCAGAATGTGAGGAACTGTGTTGGGAGTAACGCATTACAAAAGTAATAATATTACAGTAGTATATTACGTTTTGCTGTAACGCAGTAATATAACGCATTACTAATACAATTTGGGTAATATTATTACTCGTTACAATCTACGGTAACCAAGTTACAACAACATATTTTAACTCAAAATTAAGTGGTGAATTTACCAACACCGCAAAACAACACCTGAGAAAAAATTCCGCGGTTAAAATAATTAGTCTATTTCCTGTTGCTGGAATTAGATGGTTGAGATGACTGCAGAGACGGATTCTACATTTGTGAGATGGACACACTAACGTTATTTTCAGTTCATTGGAGAAAAGGATAAGAATGCACAGTCAGGTGCAATATGTGCGACACCAAACTCTCTGTGATTATTTGTCCTGTTTTTGAGAAGACTCTCTCTGAGGGGAACGATGTTGCAACAATGAGTCTTCCTACCATTACCTTAACCAGGCGTGGGTAGACTGAAGCCTTGCCCTTCCCCCAGTTCAGTGAGTCTTTAGCTCCTAGAAGACCCACTGAATCCACTGAACCCACTGAATAGATCCTAGTCTGTCCTCTCATGTGATTGGCCGCATGGTGTGCCCATCCAAATAAAGTCCTGCCCCTACCTGCGGCTGAAGATTCGGCTCTCCCCGATTGGAGTCGGCTCTTCTCGTTCGCTACAAAGAATCGGCTCTTAGAGCCGGCTCGTTCATGAATGACACACCACTACTATTATCCTGCCACACGGAACTGAGGAAGAATTGATGATGGGAGGGTTTGATCTTCAGCTGACCAATTAGCAAAAAGGGGTGTTTCTTTCCCGCCTACATGTAGAAATCGAATATTCAAGCTGTTTATTCATTTGAATGAAAAATCAAGATGAATTCTTCTTTTTCTTTTTTTTTAAATAAAAAAAATTAATAAATGACTGAACGAATAATACACAGATTGTGCGCTGTGTCAGATTTTACATGAGTAAATGACAGAATATTAATTTTTTGGTGAACATCCTTAATAGATTTAGTTGATAAGGCTGAATTCAAGATTTGTATTTGTCACCCATAATTAAATTAAAAAACATGTAGTTTGTCATGTGATGTCAAAAGGTGGCCACAGATTGGTCAAAAGTACCATTTCTTTAAGTATAAAACTTTTGACAGTGGAAAAAACAAAAACAAAACAAAAAAACATTCCCTTTCCCTTAGCAATTGGGCTTTCTGGCCCCAGAAATCTTTTTATTTTCCTTGTCCACCTCAGTTTACCTCATGTTGCTGCCTCTCACTTTTACAATTCTCCTCTCATTTATTTCCTCCCCCATCTCCGGCTTCCTTTTTTTGACCATCGATTTCTCCTTACCAACCTCGTTTTTTGTCTGTGCTGTTCTGTAGTTTAGCTGTTCAAAATGGAGGGTCTGGCTGCATTGAGGCCTCTAGAGCACCACTGGACCACTGACCCCAGTCCCACCTTGAAATCACCATTCTCACACATGTGTAATCAGGCAGGCACAGACCAAATTACCACCTGTTGAACACTCCACAAAATCAATCAGTGTCAGCTGGAACATTTCACAGGGGAATAAAACAGGCATTCGTGTGAAGGCAAAGTGAATACTTGCTTGAGCGCTGACTGGTTTGTTCAAGAGATCGAAATCGATGTCACTCTCACCAAGTACAAAAGCATGCTGGCCATTACAAATGTCTCAGAACATCTCCTGTGTTCAGGCAACTAAAGCCATTGGATTTTTTGAACAGCACAACTGTGCATTTTTTTAGGGGCTCCTTGAAGCCCAGTTTACAAGATTCTGAAAACTTTACAAGATTCTGACAGAAATACATTTTTTTGCCTCTAAATAACATTTGTAAATGAAAATAATTTGTTCTATACTAAAAGTACTTTTTACAACTAATCACAAAATAACTTTCAATAATACAATTCAACATCAGAAAAGCATAAAAATTTAGTTCACAATACTTAAAACAGATTGGAAAAAAACAAACATTTTCATGTAAGCTTTCATTCAGCTGAGCAGGAAGACCCTGGTGGTGCTTCTGGACCTGGACGGGCTAGAGAGCCTGGTAAGGCCTCTGCCAGTGGGGCATCATCTGGTCTCCAGAGTGTTTGAGTGCATATTTCCACTATCCAGCACTGGGATGCTCAGCTTTATCCTGCAGTACAGTACATATTACAATATTCAAGTAAGTCGAAACCGCATCGGCCGTATCCTTCAAAGGACGCAGCCTTTGAATTGGGACACAGCTAACGTGTTTAATATTACAATATCTTGAATACATAAGAAATTTCTGCTTTCCATAGGCCTATATTGAAAAATATGTAACAGTATATTTACTTATATCATAATGTGTGTATTTTTTCAGTAATACACTTATATGGTACTGTATATGGTACACTTATATGGTACTGTAAATATGGTACTGTAAGTGTATAAATATATATTTACTATATTTACATATTTACAATTTACAAATGCAGCGATTATCCCCTACTTACAGCGGGAGCCACAACGATACGCACCATAGGTCAGTTTTGACCATTAACCAAACACTTTTCACTTGCCTCAAGATCTCTCACTGTTTACACTCCGACTGATGCATGTGAGCAAACAGACAGTGTAACCCACCTCTCCTTTTACTCTTAATAGCCTACCTATTTGCCAACTTACCTTATATATTTTATCCTCTCTTTTAATCCGTAATGGAGCGCGTGTCCCATGGCACCTAAGCGTCGTGCCTGCCACAAGATCTCTCACAGTTTGTTTGATTAGGGCAGAACTAAACTCTGCAGGACACTGGCCATCCAGGACCGAAGTTGCCCATGCCTGGTTTACAGCTACTGGACACTGCAATTGATGCACGTGAATTTTAATGTTAAGTTAACTCACCTTGTCTGTGGTATGTTCTGTGACAGCTGCGCCTAGATCTGACTGATGAAGTGTCATCTGGGGCAGAGTAAAATTAGCAGCATTTTCTGTATGGTCACGTACATCGATCGGAGTTGTAAATAGTGTGAGATGTTGAGGCAGGCTTGACTCTTAGGTGCTGCATGCTTCATTATGGATTAGAAGAGAGGAATAAAATATAAGCTAAGGTGGCAAATAGGCAAATAAGAGCAGAGTTACAGTGACATTTTGCTCACGTGAATAATTATGTACTTAAGTGGGTCAAAAAGTACTCTTAAGATCAGGTATTTGCATTCAATATAAATTTAAAATATTATATATTTTTATGTAATTGTAAATAAAATGCAATTGTCCAAAACATTATATTCCATGTGCACTTAAATGTATAGTCATAATAAGTAATCTTATTAAAAGTATGCTAAAGTGTACTTATTTTTTGCAAGGTAAAGATTTCTGGAATTTGTTTATGTTGGACTGCAGCTGATTCATGAATAAGAAACTTGATTTTCCATGATAAGGTGCAATGTTAAGCCTGTGTGCTTGTGTGTTTTGTGTCTTCTTTGTCCATTACTGGACACAGTTGGCTTCACATACTGCCTGGCATCTGTTGGCAGACTGTGATTCAGGAAAGGTCATTTGCCTGCATGGATCTGCTGCGAAGCAGGATGGTGTTGAAGACATTCGAGGAAAGAACATAAGACACCAAACTCCCAATGTATTTCTCCACAGGCAACAAATTACCATTACAGACTTGTTCAAATCCCTAGGCACTCGTATCTGCAGCACATATCCCAGACCACCTCATCAGAAAGACACAACAAACATTGTACTTCCTCAGACAATTAAGGACAATTCAGAGTAAGTAAGCACCTTCTACTCGTTTTTTTATGCTGCCATTGTGGAGAGGGGCAGAAGGTAGGCTCATAGTTTATACAAGGTCTGTTTTTGTCAAAAACTTCTTTCTGAATCCTAGATATCTTGCATATTACAAGAGCAGAATTTCAATATGCATTCATTGTCTTTTTTTTGTAATTGAGTAGGAGAACAATACGCCATTTCAGCACACACCTAGAAAAGGTGTCAATTAAAATGCTGAAAACCAAACCTGCAGTACTCTGCATTTAAAATGTATTCTCAGGAAATACACCTTACACTTTTTTTTTTTTTATTTTCAGGCAAGCAGCATTCATCACATCCAAGAGAATCATCCGGTCATATGGATGATGGTCTTAGACTTTCCACCTTCATGAGAGCCAAAGCTCCTCTACAAGGTTCAGGAGGATATGGTGGGAGGTAAAAATACATTGTTCTGAGACAGACTGTGAATCACTCTTTAGCTGCATGGGAGTGTTTAAATGCCACATTGTCCCACAAATGTTGGCATTTTTCTCCTTTCCTGGACTCAAATCAAGGTCATCCAGGAATGAAATTAGCCTCTCTGTATTGTATGGCCCAATTACAGGTTTATGTAACTGCCCACCGTCGGAATATATTACGGCACACATTGTGTTGATGCCACCACTGGGATGACCTGGGACATCCACTGCAGCTAGGTGTTCACATGCTGATATTGATGTTTTATATGCTTTATTAATCCGCTTGCAAAACAATGCTGAATAGAAGCATATATAATATAATAACAGAATATATTACGTTATATCCACCTTAATTTTAACTTGAGCAGTGTGGCCATTTGTAATTTGAATGTGCGAGGCTTCCAGTGTCATTCGATTCCAGTTATTTTACCTGTACAAAAATTGTACCTGTTATTTTACGTGTATTTTACCAGCACTTTTGCTGCTTTATGTGTGTCACGATCCCTGCCTGTGTCCCAAGTGTTGTTCACCTCATGTTTCCCTGCCACCCTGCCACCTTTTTAGTTGCCATGGACACTGATTAACCATGCCCCCCTTGTTACCTCGTTATCTTGTTTGCTCTTGTGTATAAAGCTGTGTGTCTCTCAGTCTGTCGTTGTCAGTTGTTGTGGATGAGTTACCCTGTTTTCCTTCATGGTTTCTTTGTGCCTTGTTCTCACTGCTTGGTTTTGACCCTTGCCTGTGTTTTGGATTGTGTTCTTGGATTACCCTTTGAATAAACTGCTGCATTTGGATCCGCTCCC
This sequence comes from Sinocyclocheilus rhinocerous, assembly GCF_001515625.1. Classification (NCBI taxonomy): domain Eukaryota; kingdom Metazoa; phylum Chordata; class Actinopteri; order Cypriniformes; family Cyprinidae; genus Sinocyclocheilus; species Sinocyclocheilus rhinocerous. The sequence goes on along the minus strand of NW_015624650.1, from coordinate 253,342 downwards.
TTGCCTGCTCTTTGCCTGCCCAGCACCCAATCATAACAACGCGGCAAAATGTTTTTTTTTATCATACTGTTTTAATATCATAATCATAAACACACTGGTTTGTAACTTAAATTGTTTTACTGTACTTTGTTATACTTCTAGTTATTTACCTATAGCGACTGATGAATTGGAAGTCTCACACATTGCTTCCGCATTGCAAAGTAGGTGGATAGAAGTATGTAATTCATTCATTCTCCAAACCGCCTGTCCTACAGGTTCATGGACATGCTAGAGCCTAACACAGCGTCTTGGACTAAAAACAGGAAAACACCCTAGACGGATGGCCATTCCATCATGTCATGGGATTTTTTACATAAGAAGCAATTATAATGTACATAATTTACACACATGACCTACAGGTATGTGCATAATATTTAGTACATTCACAAATATACATGTACAACAAAACAATGTAAATGCTCAATAGAACCCCCTTTCAAAGCATCTCCAAATAAGGTCTCACAAACATCTGCCATATTTGTAGTTCTTTTTAATCATGATTGTAGTTCTAACTCTTCCAAAGCCACTGGGTTGTGAGCAATAGAGTGAGTAAAGATCCACACCTCCAAAATCTACCCGAAATAGTAGACCATCTAGGGACTTTTGTTCCAACATACTAATCAGGATATCCAATTTAGGATGGATAGTGTTCACACTGAGTTACAGGGGTAGTGTTTAGAGTGTAATAAGATTCCAATTTTTTTTATTTGACCCCCTGTGAGCAGACTGATGAACATGTACAACAAAACAATGTAAATGCTCAATAGAACCCCCTTTCAAAGCATCTCCAAATAAGGTCTCACAAACATCTGCCATATTTGTAGTTCTTTTTAATCATGATTGTAGTTCTAACTCTTCCAAAGCCACTGGGTTGTGAGCAATAGAGTGAGTAAAGATCCACACCTCCAAAATCTACCCGAAATAGTAGACCATCTAGGGACTTTTGTTCCAACATACTAATCCCACATACTATTTAGGATGGATAGTGTTCACACTGAGTTACAGGGGTAGTGTTTAGAGTGTAATAAGATTCCAATTTTTTTTATTTGACCCCCTGTGAGCAGACTGATGATGCTATTATCTGCTTTATATAGCTTTATTTGGCACTGGGGTTTTGCCTGATGAAGGCCTAACGGTCAAGAGAAGACAAGTGGATTGAAATATTTGTTTATTCATTTTGAATTAAATAATACAGATGCACTTATACTGTATTATGTGATCAACTCGGATTGGGTGTGGATACCCTTTTTTCTATTTTTACAACCAGGTTTGCTCCCAAACACATTCCTTCCTCTTGGTCTTGTTTTGACCAAGTTGAAAGCAGCCTCATGCAGCTAAATCATAGTGTGGAGTGTTGACCTAGCTTCAATTTCAATGAATCTTTAAAACTGGACAACAAAATGTTTTGTTTAGTGCCTGTGCTTTGTTCAGTTTTGTTCCAAACCCCAGACACCTGGATATGTTGGTGGTGGGAACTTGCACTCCTTACACACTTTTTGGAATCTTTGCCCATGTAAATACAAAATGCCGAAATGCAGTTTAGTTTAATGCTTTGGTAGACTGATTATATCTTCTGTTGATTTGATGAAAACTTCTCACAATTGACACCACAATTGAGGCTTTGATTCATGACATGGTCGATTATAGTTATGGCCCTGATCTCAGACTACAGCTCTTAGTCTTCATCTCATTTGTTTTACAAAACACTTATGCATTCCTCTTCCTCTGACAGCCAAGTTTGCATAACATAATCACGGATGAGCAACTTTGGTCCTGGAGGGCCACTGTCCTGTAGAGTTTAGCTCCATCCCTCATCAAACATACCTAAAGAACAAACCAAAGCTGTTGTGTAGAATGAATAGTATTCATCATGTGTCTTGAAAAATTAATGTAACCAATTGTAAAAACCTTTAAGTCTGAAACATTGTTGGTACAGACCTCCCCTCAACTCTATTTCTGTACATCAGATGCAACATCACACATTTAAAAAAGATCCCATTCCACTAAGCACATAACATCTGCTCGCTTCAAGCAGATGCCTGACATAGGTAACAGCTAAAACATCCCAATCTCAGTTTTTCTCAAATGATTTTTCCAAACTAATAGTCTCAAAACAATTAACACAGCCACCTGGACACTATGTAATTGTTCAGTTTCCTTGATTTCAAATTTTCAAGTTACGTACATCATTTTCTCAAATTTCTCCCATTTAAAAAGCAAATGCAGTTTAGTAAATAATTTATATGGGAAGTGAGAAAATGGGAAACCCTGGAGTGGAGTTGGAAATATTGAAGATCAGATGCATTATAAACAACATCCAAAACAGTAATATAAGTTGTAAAGCAAGTTTTATACTAACAGTAAATGTAAAACAGTTTTTTGATTGGTATAACACAGGGGTTCCAAATTTAATGTTAAGGAAAATATAATCTGAGGTTATGAGGTTTGGATTTATGTTTGGAATCAATCGATGAAACCTAAATATTTTATTTGATCTACTCTATACAAGTCCGTGCTATCATATATATACACACTGTTAGATTTTGATTTAAGCATATGTTTTATACCAAAGACCATAGTATGAGATTTTGCTTTATTGAGTAATAATTTATTAGAATAATAAGTAGTGGCAGTGTCATTAAAAAATAAAATAACAATAATAATAATAATAATAATAATAATAATAATAATAATAAAATAAATGAAAGAATACGTGGAAGATCTTTATTAAAAACGGAAAAAAGAAGTGGACCCAGCATTGAGCCCTGGGATATGCTTTTTTCTTGAATAAGTAGATCATATTTACTCCCTTGTACAATAACACAGTTTTTATATTATGTAAATAAATTCTACCAAAATTCTGATTCAAACATCATCCACAGCTATGCATCCCCGAAGGGAAAATGCACTTAGTCCAGATGGTCCGTGAACATGGAGCTGTTTCAGGATCAGTTTCCCAAATATCTTAATGATGTGTGAAGTGAGAGCTGTCTACGACATGTTCCATGCACTGTAATGGCTCTGTTCTGGTGTCCTGTACCTGAGCTACATTTTCAGGCTTTGATAATTTATAAGACAAATAGAAGGCTTCCTGGAAGCTTTGTCAGCTCAGACTGCAGTTGCTTCATTAAAAAATACCATCAAAAGTTGTCTGCCTTGAACAGCAACAAAAATGCAAGAGAACATCCCTTACTTACCCCTGACATGGTCTTGGTTCTGTGATCCAGACTATGATTTAATACCGGTTCATTACTGTTGAGAGTCAAGAGAAAGAGCTCATATTCGGTCAGTGTTTTATCGCCTAAATAAGACTGAGTGGACAAAAAAAGAGACCTGCATTAGCATACGCGTACATAATTAAACAGCAGCATATGAATATGTATCTCAGGTCCCCTGCAGAAACCAATGCCGTCTTACATGCCAGGATTTGAATTTCGAGTCTCTCTTGTAGAGATGATTGGTTCCGCACTACGGCAGTGATTGTCAACAACTCAATTCCCCTGTGTCACGGTTCATGGATCCGTGTGTTCATTACTGCGTGCCTGTTTGTGTTACCTGTCTGATTGCTCATCAGCGTTGCTCCGGCAACCAAGGGGCTGACGAGCTAATCAGCGCGGCTGCACCTGCCGCTCGTTCTGTCCTGTCTTTATCTGTCTCGTGTGTTGTGCTGCATGTTGTCAGATCGTTGTTTGTCCTGGCTCATGCTTGTTGTCTCTCCAGAGTCTGTGTGCCCGGCGGATCTCTGCCTCGGATTGTTTCCAGTCCTCTGTCTCGGATTATGTCCAGTCTGGGAACCCATCGAAGTCTCGCTGGATTCCACTCCCCTAGCTGGATCGGGTCGGGATTTCGTAATCCCCGTGTGCTCACGGCTACTCACCTTAATCATCACGTTTGGCTTGCGACCCAGCTTCACTGTTTATTGTCACAATAAATCACTTTTCACTTGCAACTGGATTCTGAGTTCTCTTCCCGTAACAACCTGCTTCTGAATTAATTATAACTCTTTGGCTGAATGACTCCTTTCTCCCACAGTAGCGACACCCCTGCTTCATCACTCTTTGATGATTTGTTGACACCCCTTGTGAACAACAAATACATTCTATCATACTTTTAAAAAGGGAACGTATCATGGAAATAATATACTTTAAAAGAATACACTGAAGTGTGAATTGAATGTAATGTTTGGTCACTTAATTGAATGTTATTTACAATAATAATAAAAAATCATATGAAATGCCATTGTTTGAATTTAGAAGTGCTTTTTGACCTACTTAAGTAGGATTTAATTACATCTTTACATGTGATTTCATAATTACTTAAATTACATAAATTACTAACTATTGTCTTTAAAACATTTTAACGTGTACTGCCAAATTTAATGACAAGCATTTATAAGTTAGAATACACTTTAATGCCATTTCTATTGAAAATTGTGTCATGTATTTAAATATATTTGTAATTAAACATTTTTAATGATGAAGGTGCAAATTACTAGAGCACATTTAAATCTAAACTTTAAATGCAATATCAAATAGCTTACTATAATAACACAAAAGATGATTTAAAACATGATTTAAAATATACTTTAAAGTTAAACTTAATTCAACATTATTACAAAGTGCACTTAAATGAGTAATTAAGTGTTAATAAACAGTAATGGAAGTGTACTTTCTTGAAGTCACCTTTTATATTTCATTATTATTATATTATCTGCAAGTACAGTTTTTAAAATACATTTAAGATTTGAAGTATACTACAAGGCATATTTAATACAATTACTTTTCACAAATGACTTTCTACAGATATAATCAGGATGCTGAACAGGATGCTGAACGTTTATCAGAAGATTAAAAAAAATAAACAATAACAAAAACCCCTGTATTATTTGTATAATATCAGATCAAATGAAATGAAACAACAACAACTAAGCAACCAAGCTCCCCTGGAAATATAAGTGCTGTTTTTTTGCATGCCTGATATTTGATATCCCTGCTCTTGCAGGGATGGTTAATTCTGCACTATGACAGTGATGGTCAACAACTGAATTGACCTGCTTCAGAATTAATTATGACTCGTTTGGTCAGCAATGTGGTTAGTCAACATTAGACAATCCCTGCAAAATTTGAGTTCCAATATTGTGGACAGCTGCCTACATTATTTTATACAAAGTGGACATTTACAAAAACAAAGACAAAACATGGCAGCACTTTTTGATAATGAATGTTAATATATTCCTTCAGATGTCTGTAATCATATCGGATATGATTAATATATTTTGTCATATAATAAGCAAAAATACAAACATACTATTGTTGTTGGTGAGTAAATGATTCACCATTCACATAAATAATTTGACATGTTTTCATATTAAGAACAGTCATTGAACTTCCAGAGGTTTAACATCAATATGGACTAAGCGTTTTGCATTTGTATTTGATTGCCATTTTAAATGTGGTTTGAATTCAAATTTGATGGGGTCCTGTGGTTTATGAATGCACTGTTAGTTTCAGCCTACCTCGCAGTTTTAATATTTGACAATGCTTTGCTGAACAAAAAAGGATTTCAGACTCTGCATGGAAAGAAAATCTCATCAGATCCAATCGGTTGCATTTTGACCTGTTTTGAACCATAAAGAAAGATTACAATTTAACAATCAGCTTTGTCTCTTTGATTTTTCCCCATAAAGGTTAACAATTCAACAGATGTATTGGGTTTGAAGAGGACGTGCACAATCTTTTCTTCATGCTGCATCTTTTATTCTTTGACACACTGATGTTGTCATGCAAGCGATATAGCCTATCAGAGGAAATGGGGTTGAAGGTGATATTTTCAAGATTGTCACTGCATGATTTCTGTTGCCCTTGTGTATTTGAAAAGGCACATTTTAAAAGTCTATCTTACCTCCTCCCCCAACTATGCCTTTTGAAGCTGTAATTACAACTCTGATTGTCAATGGAGTTGAAAGTTCAGCTATAGTTTTCAAGACATGTCGCATCTAATTACACAATCTACGCAGAAGAAGTCACCTCAACCCACAATGTAATGACAGACAGCTTCCCTGATGTTTTCCCTGTTAACTGCATAATGTTTCTGAAATACTCGCCCAACAGCAATTCCCAGGTTATTTTGCAACCATATAGTAACATTTTCCTTAATAATAGATTGTTTCCATAAGAAATTGACATGACATTTAGCACTTCATAACAGTCTGAATACATCTGATACTTCACTATTAAAAATACAGCACTCACTGATTTCCTCTGCAAACTACTTAGAGGTTGTAATGGTTTTAAGAAGTGCGTAATTACTACAGAATTACACGACTCATCTATAATTGTACAGTAATTACAGACTGTACCTCTCTAACAGTTTGGAAAGAGTCTAACATGAGGAAACAGACCAATTAAGTGACTAGCATGAATAAGATTCTAAATCAACCATCAGTACAAAGAAACCCTTCATTTATATAAAGGAAAATAATACAAATGTGAACTTTAAACATTAACTGAAGTCAAGCATGTCATATGCAAGTTCTGAGGACTTCAAATTGGAAAAAAAAAAGAAACACTTTTTACTCAACTTTTATTTTATTTTAATATTTAAAACATATTTGAGTAGGTGACCTGAGACACGTCAGACTGATACTCAATCTCATGCCTCTCCTGAGGGAGCACAGATGTAATTGTTGACACAGTTGTACAAATGTAAGGTGCAATTTAAACTCATTTATCTTCTATTGTACAAAGTTATACAATATTCTCTTTCTAGACCAGTTTGACAGTTGATATCTAAATTACAGATTCTTTACTGAATCTGTTATCAATGTTCAAAGAGTATATTATCTACCATAGAATATGAAATTCTAATAGTATGTATATTTAAAACATGCTACACAATTTTTAGCACAACCTATATTCTATATGCTGTCAGTTACCACAGAAAGTTGCAAGTCCTGTGAAACTTGTTGTGGCACTTGAAAAATGGCATGGTTGGTTCGTTTTTGCTGTTGTTAACACTATCGGTTAGGTTTAGGGTAGGGTTTTGTGTAGGAAGTATGTTATTTTAAAACGAGCATTAACCTTTAAGCGGCACTCACCAGACATTTAATTTCTGAGCTGCTGCCATAAGCCAACATACCAACATAATAAAATGTTGCCGCATTCGCATTTATCTGTTTCTGAGGAAATTGAACTCGCTTTTAGCCCCATTCACTGGACATTTCACATTTAAAGGGCCACGAAATGTGCAGAAAGCCACATAATATCATTTTGCAGAAATGTCACCATGATATGTTTTTCCAATTAGCCTGGGTCCTTCAGGTTGTTTGTTATATATATACTTGGTAACACTTTATTTCGATAGTCCACTTTAGACATTTTATTTCTTTGGCTGAATGACTCCTTTCTCCCACAGTAGCGACACCCCTGCTTCATCACTCTTTGATGATTTGTTGACACCCCTTGTGAACAACAAATACATTCTATCATACTTTTAAAAAGGGAACGTATCATGGAAATAATATACTTTAAAAGAATACACTGAAGTGTGAATTGAATGTAATGTTTGGTCACTTAATTGAATGTTATTTACAATAATAATAAAAAATCATATGAAATGCCATTGTTTGAATTTGGAAGTGCTTTTTGACCTACTTAAGTAGGATTTAATTACATCTTTACATGTGATTTCATAATTACTTAAATTACATAAATTACTAACTATTGTCTTTAAAACATTTTAACGTGTACTGCCAAATTTAATGACAAGCATTTATAAGTTAGAATACACTTTAATGCCATTTCTATTGAAAATTGTGTCATGTATTTAAATATATTTGTAATTAAACATTTTTAATGATGAAGGTGCAAATTACTAGAGCACATTTAAATCTAAACTTTAAATGCAATATCAAATAGCTTACTATAATAACACAAAAGATGATTTAAAACATGATTTAAAATATACTTTAAAGTTAATAAACAGTAATGGAAGTGTACTTTCTTGAAGTCACCTTTTATATTTCATTATTATTATATTATCTGCAAGTACAGTTTTTAAAATACATTTAAGATTTGAAGTATACTACAAGGCATATTTAATACAATTACTTTTCACAAATGACTTTCTACAGATATAATCAGGATGCTGAACAGGATGCTGAACATTTATCAGAAGATTAAAAAAAATAAACAATAACAAAAACCCCTGTATTATTTGTATAATATCAGATCATTAAAACATATTTGAGTAGGTGACCTGAGACACGTCAGACTGATACTCAATCTCATGCCTCTCCTGAGGGAGCACAGATGTAATTGTTGACACAGTTGTACAAATGTAAGGTGCAATTTAAACTCATTTATCTTCTATTGTACAAAGTTATACAATATTCTCTTTCTAGACCAGTTTGACAGTTGATATCTAAATTACAGATTCTTTACTGAATCTGTTATCGATGTTCAAAGAGTATATTATCTACCATAGAATATGAAATTCTAATAGTATGTATATTTAAAACATGCTACACAATTTTTAGCACAACCTATATTCTATATGCTGTCAGTTACCACAGAAAGTTGCAAGTCCTGTGAAACTTGTTGTGGCACTTGAAAAATGGCATGGTTGGTTCGTTTTTGCTGTTGTTAACACTATCGGTTAGGTTTAGGGTAGGGTTTTGTGTAGGAAGTATGTTATTTTAAAACGAGCATTAACCTTTAAGCGGCACTCACCAGACATTTAATTTCTGAGCTGCTGCCATAAGCCAACATACCAACATAATAAAATGTTGCCGCATTCGCATTTATCTGTTTCTGAGGAAATTGAACTCGCTTTTAGCCCCATTCACTGGACATTTCACATTTAAAGGGCCACGAAATGTGCAGAAAGCCACATAATATCATTTTGCAGAAATGTCACCATGATATGTTTTTCCAATTAGCCTGGGTCCTTCAGGTTGTTTGTTATATATATACTTGGTAACACTTTATTTCGATAGTCCACTTTAGACATTTTATTAACAGTAAGTAACTTTGCAACTACATGTCAACTAGCAGTTAGTAGAGTATTAGTAGAGTGTCTGCTTAATATCTTCTAACACTTCACTTTTCCCAGTGGAAAGGATTGTCTGTGCAAATCAATACCATGTCACAGATACTGTCCATCAGGGACACTTTCTTACAGGAGGAAAAGGAAACGGTGACACCAGAAGATAAAGTTTCAGAGAGAGACAGCATCTCTTTTGCCTCCCTTAAACACATTGTGTTTTCACTGAGCTCTTAAAGTGTGGGGTGAATGTGAGGAGTGAATATAATCATGATGACACCCGATGGGTTTAGCGAGGATCTGTTGACTTATAGCCTGAATAGAAGGTGACTAATAATAATACTAGCCAAACAAAAATTAGTACTAACATGCTATTTGAACCCGTACAACTGTAATTTATTCAGCTTGGCTTTATAGGAACATTACGCATAAATAAACTGTAAATGTACCAATTTAACGTCAATCCATTATGTAAATTTGTTTGAAATGGATGGAAATCAAGGAACTTGACCACTGTTGATTTTTTTTAACAATAATTGAAAATTAATGGTATTGAATGACTTTTACAGTCTCTTCTGTGAATAGGCAGCATATTCCACATATGGCTAGCAGTGGATCTAATGAGCCTACTGCCCGTAAGCTGCTTAATGAATGCTATAAGAGGAGGAGGAACCAGACCATGCAAGATTTTATATAAGACAAGAAAATAAATGTGATTAAATGGTCCGAGATCAGTATGTTTTTATTTTTTATCCACACATGCACAGTGCTGTGTTGCATCTTACGAACATGCGTATATTTATGTCTTACAAACTGATCAGTGGAGGACGTTGAATATTTAATAAATATTTGGGTCCCACTTCATATTAAGTGGCCTTACCTACTATGTACTTACATTTTAATTAATCATTTGGTACAATACACTTATTTTGCACATAAAGAAATATAAATTCAGAACTTGATGTAAATGCTGTAACTTTAGAATTATTTTTTTTTTCCATTACTACCTGAGACTTACCTCAGGATGTAATGGTTGCGTAATCTCAGTCTGGAGCATGTCGACTTTACAGGGCTTTGGCCAGAGAAGGAGTTTCTTTTGTCCTCCTTTCTCTGAAGTGGGCTGGGAAAAGGAGGAGAAGTAAAGAGACAATTTAAAACTAATTTAATGGAGGCATACCCCCTTCCTCTCTCTATGTCTCTCTCTAACTCATTCTCATGCAGTATTAACCGCACTCTTTCTTGCTCTAATCACCTTCTTCATCATAGCTGTGCTTTTGCTGTGGGCTCCCCAGTGAGGGGCCGGAACCCAAGCAGACTCCCTGCGGTCTGCTGGGATATATTTAGCTCTCAATACATCAACGGCTGTAGCCAGAAGCTGTGACAACTGACCGGACCGCTTTGCCAGAGCAATGTTGGATTGTTTCATCAATTAGCTATTGGCTAGTGCTGTGGTCATTAGAGAAAGTCCATAAAACACAGACACCCACCCCTTAGCTATGCAGATGTAGAGTAAAGTGGGTTGAGGGGGTGGAGAAATTAAACCTCTCAGTGAAAGCAAGTGAATCTGATTTAAGGTCAAAACCATAGGGGCAATATCCATTGGGAGATCTTTTGGAGGTTTGTAATATATTAGAACCACATATCCTGGAACTAATGCACATGCTTCACCAAGATTATGCAGAGTTGGTGACGTGTTGAGGGAATTTGCTACAAATTAATTGTGCTCACTTATGGTTATAATTTAGCGCTAAAGGAATTATTCAAATCAGATATTGGTGTCCGAAAACACCTTAAAATTTTGGGCTGAACACAATTTGCATACTGCAGTTCCAACCCGATTTAATAAAAATATAACTGTGGTGGGTGGCAACATTTTTACAAATTGTATTATCATATTGCCTCTTGCACTTATGGTAGTTTCGAAGAGAAATGTCCAATGAATGGTGCTAAAAAACATTTTACATTTGGTTTTTGCAGATATCTTAGCCTGAATGCTGAACCCTACACTAAACCTAACCCATAATGTGCGTAAAAGCAAATGTGAGATACGCAATTGAAATATGCAATTTCTGAAGCAACAATATAATTTTGACTTGCTTCAATTACTTTTTAAGTTAATCTGTCGAGTCAGATGTTGTGTTTCACAGGTACAAAATTCCCAAAACACATGCTTTTTTAAAGATACCATATCACCGCACTCAGGACAGTTCGGACATTGTGGTGAAAATGTTCTAACGAAGAAACAAAGTCACCTACATCTTGGATGCCCTGGGGGTAAGCAGATAAACATCACATTTTCATTTTTGGGTGAACTATCCCTTTAACTGTGACAGGCATAGCACTGTCTGTTATGAATAATTTAAAAGAACAAATGTTATGGCGCTAGTATTTAAATTGTCATCCTTTTCAGCCCAAATACCCCTCATTAAAGAAAAGGTTATTAAAGAACTGCAGACTTCAAAGAGCATTCAGCATTTTGTGGGCTTTTACACAAATACCCGATTTAAATAATTTCACATTTGTAAAAACAACTGGTGCAAATATATGGCACGAAGGTCTTACTGTGTTTTCCCTTCCTGCCATCCTCATACAGTATAAATATCAGCTCTTGCTTACTCTGTGACCCAGCCTGTCATTACTGTGCAAGCTCAGAAGAAAACTCCTTTCATGCCGCTGACTTCTCCACCGCGGCTGAGACAAGACTTTGAACATCAGAGCTCACTATCAGGCCGTTCTTGCTGCAGTCTGGGGCTTCACGCAGTGGAAATGTACCCGGCAACCAATGGACAGCAGGGAGATGTAATAAGGGACACAACCACCAGAGGACACTCTTACCACCTGCAAACATGTGGCACCCTAGATGCAGCAGTTACCTTAATGTTCAGAAGCTAAGGGATGGTGCACATATTTCTGGGTTTTAAAAAAATTTGCCAACTAGTTTAAGTGGAAAGACACAATGGTATATAAAAAAACATGGCTATGCCAAGTGATTTTCTGTCATTTATGATTGTCGCTTGTCAGATTGTGTGATATGATGCCAGTGAGATCTTGGGTAAAAGCCCCACCAGTCTGTACGACATCAACTGTCTTTTTTTTCAGACTATGCAACATCTTACATTTTTCAAGCTAAGACTAAGTCATTACTGACAGCATTGACTGGGCATTCTGACAGCCTTATTTTGACACTTTAAACTGAAATGGTACTGCACAAACCCAAGAAAGCTCTTGTGCTAATGGTGGCATTGCTTTCCCTGGAAAAGAAATAAGTCAGAGTGTCTGGATTCTATTTTGACTGGTTGAAAAAGGAGCTGTTCCTTCTTCAGAGTGAGTATGAGATAGGAATTATATGGGAATGTGAACGAGAAACTAAGTAGTAACAGGAATATGTTACACAGACATAGACAAGCATATTTACTGAACATTTCCCCTTTTTCACTTACACACAGACTTACATCAGTGGCTGAACTCACATTGCAACGTAGTTTCAGTCACACTGTGACTGTGACCCAAAAATGTCTGACACTGTCAGAAGTTCATTCGAGGTTAAGATTAAACACAAAGACAGTTAAAAAAGCTGTCAGTGAGTATTTTTAGTAGTTTTTTTCCTTGCCTACACTGTTTAAAAAATATTTTTCTAAACAAATATTTTGGTCTTGTTTTTCAGTAAAATATCTTAACATTCTTAAATTAAAATAAATTAAATTGAAAAGCAAAATTACATAAGGTTTTAAGTCTTGTTTTATGAAATATTCATCAAAATAAAGGGACGTTATGCTTAAAACAATAACAAATACCTCCAACGGGGAAAGAGGAATAATATATATATATATAGTATAGTCATATATAGTTATGCTAAATGCATAAATTATTTGTAAATATTATACCTACAAATTTAAACATTATATTAATCAAATTACTTACCTTTCACTCAAAATAATCTATAATTCAGGTTTTAACGTGCCGGTAGAAAAACGTACACAATAATCCACTTTCGTTATGTCATTTTTAGAACCCACCCCCCTTATTCCTGTCATTTCGTGTCACCTCTCCACTGCCCCTTCCCTGCACCTCCTTTCGCTTCCCGTTTGTGGTCTGTTTGCATGATGTTCAACAGCTCAACATCACGTTGCTGTTAGCTGACACATGCTCTCGAATGTCCTTTATCCCTTTTGTATTCACAATGCCATCTCATGGAATAATTTATGTGTCCCATCACCTCTCATGTGGGTACAGTGCCTCTGAGCTACTGCTGGACAGGATGGGTTTTTGCATCTGACAGCAAGAGCTATTTGAAGTGGATGATTGATGCCTGCCAGCAGTGGCTGTTTTATGAGCCGGGCAGGAGAGGGTGATGTTTTCTGAAAGGCACACACTGGTATGATTTGAATCTATAAGGGGCCATGGGATTGCTTCAGAGACCCACTGCAGCGCAGGAGCGATGATGCGCTGTCATTACGTGCTCAGTATCCCCCTTCTCGTGTTGGTTACCATGTGCTCCAGCACTCTCGCTCACTCTTCTGAACATAAGAGTCTCTGTTTTGCATACTGTGCTTCAATACAAATGATCAAACTCACTTTGTATTGCAGATACGGACGTCACTTTGTTCTATAAAGTGGTGGGGATTGTGTCGCCAGAACGAGATTTGAAGAGTGGATTGTGGGTGGGGTGCACAGGCATTCTGGTTGTGACCTCATGAAGGAGAAGGCAGAGCTAATGAATATTAATTCGACCATGCTCAAATATTTCTCCATGACCTTTTGTTGGTTTAATAAATATGTGATGTACTGTATGTGATGAACGTGAAATTCTGCACACACAGTGATTTGAGGGAGCTGACCTACTCAAGTAAACTTAGGAAATAATTGTTGTTGGTCCCAGGGTTTTGAATTTTAGTAGACTGATAAATAGATTAGCAGTAGTGTATCAAAAATAACTTGTAGGTCTAGTGATGACTCTTTTGCTTTAAAGTGCCAATAATATGCTCACTTACAAGTAATTTTATTTTTAGGATCTGCTAGAATGCAGTTACATATTCACAGAAAAAAAAAATCACATTATTTTTCTAATACTGTACATTGCTGCAGCACCTCTTCTCACTCCCACCTGAAACGCTCTGTTTTAATTCCCGTCTCTTTAAAGCATTCATTTTCTGAAAAGTCAAGTCTGTTCTGATTGGTCAGTTGGCCCAGTCTGTTGTGATTGGTCAACCACTTAGAGTGTGTGTTGGAAATGTAACAGCCCTTACCATAATCCTTACCACAATCTCAAGAATTAATTAGATGTAACTAAGTCGTGGAAATATAAACGATTCTTTATATATATATATTTTTTTTTAGAGATTAATTCATTTTTGCGTGGACTTTGTAACAGCTTTGTAAAAGCTATATTATACACTAAAGGAAAGGTAAAAAAAAAAAAGAAATAAAAGTTTTAATAAATTCCAGCTGTACGTCAGTGGATGTATATCAGGTTTGGAGATACATTTGATTGTATTTTTTGCAGTCACACTGGAATGGATAGCTGGTTGTGGAAAAGCAAATGTCCATTGCCACTGTCGCTTTCCATCTTGAATTACAAACAAACAGCAAAGCAATCCAGTACCAGATGGCATGTCATTTAAACACACAAGAATGAAATGAAAACTCTTTTTCAAAATTTGGAGGTGCCTCCAGTTCACCACTTTTGATCCCAGAATTCAGTTTTACCAAGGCCATGATCACACTACATGATGTTTGAAAGAATTTCCTATTTTCTTCTATGACAAAAACCCAAGATTGTAGCCGAATCAGTTTTTGCTCTGATCAGAGATGTCGCAAGTGCTTCAAAATTTTCTAGCAAATAATCTTAGTGAAGTAATCTTAGAATAGTTCTTCAATCAATAGTGTAAAAAATAAAATAAAATACAGAAAGAAGGTTGTATGAACAATATTTTCTTTGGGCGCTTTTACTTTTTCACCTTTTAATTTTTATGTTCCACAGGGAAATAATACAATACAATACAATACATAAAAAAATAAAAATAAACCAAGGTAAAAAGCTAAGATGTATTATATTCTGGGGGAAATGCATTCACGATTATTTCTTTATTTCAAAATATATATATTTCTATAATATTCAATATTCAACAAAATCAAGCAATTTAGTTATACAGATATCACATTAAATCTGACATGGCATGAAACATTGTATGATTACAAATAAATCACGTAATCAAAACTAATTCTATAATCACACTCAAACTGAAATGTATTACATTAAAGAAATTGATTAAATTAAAGACATACGAAAAATGACATGCTGTGTTTTGTTGGAAATCAGAGTGAATCAGACCATTTAGGATTCGATCAGAATGGTGTTGAAACCACACAAAGAGCCAAATTCTACAAAGAGGCCCCAAACAACATGGATGGCCATAAATCAGATATCCTGGTGCCACGACTCTGAAACAATTCTAACTAACTAGCAGCTTGGAACAGCTTACAGCGTTAAAACGACTCAGGAAGGAGATTGTCAAATTTGGGGAAAGCAACCCAAGATTAATGATTGAAGAGACAACACATAATGACCATCACAAGTAAAACCATGAGGGAAATCAAGACTTCCTTGGGTTGATTTCCCCCACTCCAGGACAGAGAGCAACTCAGATTCCTTATGAGACCTTTTGTTCCTCACAGAACATGTCCTCACATTCACAGAATAGCACACAGACTGTCTTTTACATTTATAAATAAACCAAAATGATGCTAAAAGGACTTATTAACAAATATCATTCCATTGCATAACTCCATATCATGTATGTAACCCACACATTTGACTATCATGTTATAATCCCTCATTGTGTATGTCCTTTTGAATAACTAATGCATAGAAAATAGATTTGTATTCGAGTTTGGTATGTATGAGTTTGAATATTCTTTCTTGAATCATTTCTATCAATCAGTTCTTTGTCAAATGTATCAGATTCTTGTTATAGAAACCATTGTCTAATATATACTTTAAATTCGGACCATGTGACTAACAAGATAACATGTTGATTTATGTATTGGGAGGAGAAACCTAGCAACACCCCGAGTTAAGACAATGTCTAATTGGTCAAAACACCATTTAGGGATGTGTCTAACAGCCGAGTTTAAAACCTCATGACATGACTAATTCATAGTCAGTGACCATTAGAACGTTGTTCATTCAAGTGCGCCTTTGTCACCCGTTTTGGGTTTTTGGGCTCTGGCTTGCATGCCAGCTGCTCCTCTACCATCATGAGGAGATGAGCCATCTAGTCTCATCACACTCTTCTTTTCTTTCTTTTTACTTAAGTTTTTCTTTTCTGTTGAGAGTTTTGTTATGTGTTAAGTTTTGCTGCAAAGCCAAGTCACCGAGTTCGACCTCATCTGTGCCCACTGCCAAAACTTCAACCAGCCCACAACTCCGCACCATTCTTTAGTTAATGCCCAACGATTGGCTTCCCAAGGCTTCGATGCTACTAGACCTCCAGCTAATCAAAAACCTGAGAAACCCCTTTCAGCAATGACAACAAAGGGAATCCCGTAACAGAGGCAACACAAGTAAACCTCCAGATTCTGAACTGGTGCATTTAATATACAATTTAACAGCCTCATTGAGAAACTCAATGTGAGGGTTAAATGAAGTGATTGATGGTTGTTCAGGTCTAAGCAATTGCACATATTACTATAAACTAGGGAATTCACATTTTCACTCTCTTTAAACTCATTCTTTCCTCACTTTCTCTCTTTCTGCAACTTGTGTGAATGTATGAGTACATGTTTATGTGTTAGATTAGTTTATATGTCTTAGATTTGTCCAATAAAGTCTTATTTATATTGAAAGGAGAAGTATCTTGTGTTTTGTGCTCAAGTTAATGTTAATGTTTTAAACTGCCGATCTTCTTACCGTGCTAATAAATTGTTTTTTTTTTCCACTATACTTTGGATATTGATATGCATTGCAGAGTTGATGTTATACGGCCCGCTCAATGAATCGCTGACCGATTCAGTTAACCAGCCGTAGAACAGTGATTCTGTCACAATGCCTTATAAAAATCCAAATGGATTCCCTTTGAGCTAAATTTACCTGTTTCCCTTACAGTCTTTTACATGGTTCAAAATATATGTTAAATATATCCCTAAAAAGGTGAAGAGGAATCAGCGAGGAAATTGCCCTGGATAAAAAAATTCATTTCTGTCATTGATTTAAATAGGCAGCTTCTCATTTCTGGGAAAGTCTCATTTCTCACGTTTTTATGTATGAAAACGTTTTCCCCCGTTGATCAGGGATACCTCTTGGCCAGAGATCTTGTAATTTGAGGACCTCATTGGAGAAGCTACTTTGAAAATGTTGCTTGCCCACACAGACTACTCATGATTTAAAACCGAACTAAAGAACAGCTGTGCTTTTGAAAAATAAGTTAGCTACAGTATTAACAAAAATTGGCTTACTGCACTGAAGCTATTAAATACGGCATTATGTTTCTACTGGTGTCATGTCAGTAGTAACATTTTAGTGTTTTTTAGATAATTATTTTTTTTATTAAACATTTTTATGACAATTTTACCACATATAACTTTAAATGTACTGTACATAATTTGTCAAAGCTGCATATTCTGACGATTTTGTGTATAATTTCTGCACGTTGCACATTCTGTGTAACTTCATACCTGAAATGACTTGTTGTTGGAGCCAACCACCAAGGGTAATTCCTTGTAATTGCAATGTACGTGGTCAAGAAATGCATTAAACAAACCTACTGTGGCAAACAAAAAGTGAAATAAATGTTTTCAACGTCATAGCTTTTAATTAGTTGTGACCCTGCTATGCTAACAAGACTACGGAATCCAAGAAAGGTGTGAAAAATGAGCAGTACAGTTGTGTATGAGAGCCTAACACGGAAGATATTCCTGTAGACCCATAGTAAGCTTGCTTATCCAAGCTGCTTGTCAATTATGCTAATTTAGGCTGCTAATTGACTCATTAAATCTGAATTCACTTGGATTGGAGGTGCAGTTCCAGTGAATTCACTGCCTTGGACGCCAGTGCCCACCGCACATGGGTTTTGTATATGCCAAGAGACATTCTGATTATTCACAGTTTTCCAGTCCTGTCAGTGACAAACCAGAAATGGAGCATAAGAGTGAAATGGTCACCAAATAAAGCCAATTTTATCGAAAACTGGTCAGAGGGACCGAGTGTCTATATTTCTGAGGTGAAAGCGGCTGACTGATCGTGTATGCAGCAGTAATTGTGTAGCACAAGACAGACGAGTGACATGCTGAGGAGGTGCAGGGCCGTAATAGACGGAGAGGGATCGTGGGTCTAATGATGGTGTGGAATGATTCACAGGAGCACAGCTGGTGAAAGAAAGAGAGGGCTTTTGAGAGATTTTGAGAGAAAAGATGGTGGAAGATGAAAAGATATAAAGCGCTAGACCAGTTGTGGAACAAAAACAATGAATGAGAGAATGAAAGAAACCAAACAAGAACATTTGGAGAGAAAGATGCTGGACACAGTCAATCATTTGAAGCGTGTTAGAGGATAGATAGGGAACACCTTGAAAAGAAACACTGATGGGCTCTTTTCCAAAACTAGTGAGTTGACTTGTGGTCTGACACAGACAGCTGTCTAAAGCAGTGTTTCCCAACCTTTTTTTAGTCGCGGCACCCTTTGGAAATTTTAACAAACTTGTGGCACCCTACAAAATTAATTTTGTCACAATATTTGAATTTCTAACTTCGATATGAGCATCTCTAATTATTGGCGACATCAGAAATGGATATTATATAATAGATGCTTTTTTTTTTTATCAATTTAAAAATATTAAAAAAGGTTTTTTTACACGGCACCCCTGCTCTCAACCCGCGGCACCCCGGTTGGGAAACACTGGTCTAAAGCATCCTAACTGAAATGGAATCTCAAAAGTAACGTATTTGGAACTCTCTACGTATGAAGCAACTCTTTGAGTCATACAAATAGTGCTTCTCACAGGAGACTCAGCATATAATTGACTTTAATAGAGTTTGGCATTAGCATGTTGCTAAGCTAATGACATGATACTCTAATAGAGTGATTCTAAACCTTTTTTCCTTTTTTTTTCTCCAAGGCCCTTCATTTTCACCCCCAAAGGAATGAATTTGCTTGACTTTTTCAGTGATTGAGATTTACTGGGTAAGGATTAAGGATATGATTTTAATTTTTTTTACTCAGTTTCTACATTAGGAGGAAAAAAAGAGTGGGAGTTTTTTGTTCTTCAAAGGCAAACAAACAGTTGTTGAGGGGGTGAATTAAAATATTGTGGTATTTAGTTGTTTTGGCCCCTTGGCTGTTTGCTGCAGGCTTCCTGGTTCAAAACCACTGCTCTAATAAGCATAAAATTATAGCACACAAATATTGAGTAAAATAATACATTTTTAAATTAGATTAAGCTATTCGACATTAAACAATTTTCATTATCAAAAATTACGGATACTTTATCAGTATTGAACATTTTTTTTTATTGTTATTTTATTTGTACATTTATAATGAAGTTATTTTTATGTACAGTATATTTAGAATTTTGTTTGGGTCTTTTTTCAAGTTGTTAACTTTTAGATTGAAAATACTCAAATTACCCAAATTACCTAATCTAAATTTAGTTTCTATTAGTTTGCACTGCTCATTGTGGATTTTGAAAACTAAAGCTCAGCCGAATAAATTCCAATTGGATATGTTTTGACACTTCTTTGTACACTATAACAAAGCCTCAAATCGACAATATTGGATGTTAAAATGATTGGAAATACTGTAAATTGGAGACTGTAAGTGAGAATGAAATGGAAAAAAATAATGTACTGTATATGTACAGTATTAATTAATTTATTTAGAAAGCTGTTACACCAGCAGAGAAGGCTTTGCTGGTCTTGAGAGTGGTTATTTTTCTCGAATTGTCTGCCATCTGATTAATTTTTGAAGTTCGGCTTGCCTTCTGTGCAAAGGACACATGCAATGCTACCTTTTGATTTGGCCACAGGAAGGTGCCTCAAAAGGCAGCATAATTATAAAACAACCTCACAGGTGAAACGGGAGCTATAGGCAACCTAGTAAGCAGTTCTCAAGGTTTTGGAACAGAGCCGTGGAGAGAGATGCTAGATGATGAAATGCTAGGTGATTAAATTTTTCCACCAGAAAATGTAATATGTAAAATGTAATTTTGTGTAATATTTATTCATTTATGTTGCACAATTCTTTGTATTCTCAAGACAGATTGAAAGTCTAGGTCAAAAGATTATATTTTGTCAATGGAGGATAAATGTAAGCGGAGACTGCCAAACAAGGTCAGCTCTTGCCTGTGTGGCAGTAAGTGGTCAGGACCAAAATAAAGAGGGAGGTGGCCAGCAAAGACCCTCAGATTTCTACCCCACACTCACTACCCATGACACACACTTGTGAAAAAAAATATTAAACACAGCACTCCATGTGGACACGCAGTACAAGGGTCCCCATACCTACCAAGAAAACAGTACAATGCTGCAATACACATGGTCACTCACCACGCAGAATTACAGCTACTTGCAGGTCCAGATCTAAAAACAAACAAGGTAATAAGCCTCTCTATTTAACACGTAAAAGGGCATTTAAAAACAGGGACCAACCTGAAAACTGGCCAACAGCCAGCACACGACAGACAGGAGGATAACCCAACTGCTAGCACTCATTCAGAGCGCCACATGTCACAAAGGGACGGTACAAAGGATGATGCATCCCAAGCAACCAAACACTTCCCCCTTTTATATGCACAACACAGGCACTAATTGGCTCATGAAACTTACCCAACTGACCAATCATGATAAAGTACAAACACGGATAGGTTCAATTGTTTGGGTAACGCCAGCCAATCATACTGGGTCTATACCTCACTCTGCTACACCTGCATAAAATTCTCACTATTAACTAGCATGCATATTACTAGCATACTGGCTGTTTATTAGTAGAGTACAACGGGGCTAAAGGTCCACCTTAAGGACAAAAAAATGACAGAACAAATATATACGTTGTATTGAACATTAATGGAGCAACAGATTTTGTGTGAAAATAAATCATTAAAGTTGTTTATTCTGTTTAAAAAATGTATGAATATAATGTATAGGTGTCATATCATATAAATGTATGAGGTGGCAAGAGGGGCCTTTTAATAATGTCTAAGTTAATACTTGTTCAAAACAATCACTTTAGCAAAGTTTGTACTATTTTCTGCTTATTTTGAAAAAAAAAATTTTTTCAATAAATATACTGTCATTAAAATGTGTTAATATAAAAAATATATTTTAAATACATAAACAAAATAGTTTTAATAAGTAAAGATTCTGAAAGTATTGAAGGAGATCTGATAATATTATATTTACTGTAGTAACAACAAATTATATTTTATTATATGATATGATTAATATCAATATGATGGTTTCATTCTAAACATGGTGATTATCTCTAATATGGACACCCAACATGATATTTACCATCTAAATCTAACCATGTCATGTCAACAAATGGAAAAGTCAGCCATCTGTTAATTATCATGTTAATTACTGTGCGCCTTTAGCGCCAACAGCAGGGGCGCTTTTTACCCCAAATACCATACTTTTACATATT
>NW_015624650.1:225606-231393 GCF_001515625.1 Sinocyclocheilus rhinocerous | reverse complement strand
TTGCACAGTGTTGCCGCTTGGCAACACATACATTTGAATGATTTACCAAAAACGAATTTTATAAAAACTTTTTTGAGAGGTGAATATGTCATCATAACATCATAACAGTGATGTTTCCGATTTTTTTGTGGAAGTGACACGGACTGGTCCTTGTTTGTTACTGACGTTTGTTACTGACGACAAGAGACGGCAGTCTGTCAGAAATCTCGCCACAGAAAAAAAACTGCATGTCCTGTGACTTAATCAAAGCACAGCATTGACTAAACTAAGGTCTTCTCTTTCCAACAAAAAAAACGAGAATGTTCTCTTAAAGAGAAAGTGGCAAGGAAATGAACACAACGAGTATGTTGCCATATGGCTACACCATGCGGTAGAGGGTTTTAATTATCTTAAACAAAACTGAAAATCATAAAGAAGACCTTGGTCTCAAAATATATGCATTAATTTTAGCGATTCTCATTTGTTACTTAAATCTACAACATTTAAAAAAACATAAAATATTAGATCAAGTAAGCACAGAATCAACTTTGCACTGCTGCGCGCGATCACGTCAAGGATCAGACAAAAATACACGTGCATCTTGAAAAGCGGATGTTTTGGAAAGTGCTACTACGTTTTTGTGCCATCTAGTGGTTTAGAGGAAAATAATATCAAAGGCGCCTTTCACCCCGGGGCGCCTTTAGCCCTGTTGTACCCTACTTGTTTATAAAGCACATATTGATGCCTTATTCTGCATGACCCATATCTAAACTTAACAACTACCTTATTAACAATTAATAAGCAGCAAATTTGGAGTTTATTGAGGTAAAAGTTGTAGTTAATAGTTATTTAATAGTGAGATTTGGACCTTAAAATAAAGTGTGACCACAAACAAACATGTGATTAATTAATTAATTAATACTTTTTTAAAATACTGATATAAAAAAAGTGTATCTTTAACAAGACATTGTCATATGAACAACCAGTCAGTAATCACTGATTTCATTTGAAGTGCCTGAAGTACAAAAGCACACCATTCATGGTTCTAAAAATAGCACAGTAATAGCAGTACCCCTCCCCTGCACAAGCTACACAACATTGCATGTTAAATATAAAGTTATTTGAAGCAAGATTTTGGGCCCGTGAGATTTCAACAACCCAGGTTCAATAGAAAAATGGGACAAAATAGATTGCATGTCAATATTGAATGGCATTATGCATTTGGCAGGTGCTTTTATCTAAGACAACTTACATTGTGTTGAAGTTATAGAGTTAAATCAGATAGACTTTATCATGCATTCCCTGAGAACTGATCCCATGACTTTGGTGTTCCTAGTGCCATGCTCTACCATTTGACTGACAGGAATACATCTTATGCATTATGTACATCTTAGCAGTAGTGATGTTATTCATAACTATTTGTTATCCAAATAGTTCAATGAATGGCTACATGCTGTGAGAAAGTGGCTAGTAATGATAAACTTCACTAATTGCCCTAAAAATTACGTTACTTTTTTTTTTTAAACAGATCATGCAAAGCACATGTCCTTAGAATGTTACCACCTCTATTATTCCTATTGTCTACATTTGCTCTGTGCACAAACTGTGTAAAAGTGTAAATCTATTATTTTTCTGCTTTATTTCTAAGACACTCTCATAAGGTTTTGTTTTGAATGAAAATAATCTGTCTGATTCCAGAGCTGCTGCAATGTGGATGAGATTTTAATGAAGTGCCAGTGTGTGCATGTGTGACATGGAGACAGATCATGGTAAATCACAGCTCGATAGACTTCACTCTTAAATAATAGAGTAATGTCAAGTCTCTGAGGAACAGACCTTCCTCTGATATGGACATGCATTGAGTGTGTGTAGCTGTCTGTCTGTGGGGTGAGGGGATTACAAGAAGTGAGAAAAACAGACACCCTCAGTCTAGACTAGACAGTCTACCACTTCTGATGAGGGACGTTTCAGCCTGGCAGTTTTGTATTTGTGAACAAATGTGTGCCCACACTTTCCCAAATGATTCCACCCGCACTGCAAACTTTTTTTTTTCTGCAGAAGGTGAAATCATTAGAGAAAAACTATCACTGCCAGATAGAAACATCAGAAAGCTGTGGTCTGCTTTGGTCTCAGCAGTTGGGGTGTATGTCCTCATGCAGAGATGACGTTTAACGACTGACAAAGGACAAGAACTAGAACACACTTTAAATACACAGGAACTGATGAGGGGAAGACAAGGGACACCTGGAACTCATAAGATAATCAATATAGGGAACAAGGAATTCAAAACACAAGACAGAGAAACTGGATGACGGAGCACATAGGGAGCAAAGACAAACACAAAACCTGGCCCAGAGTCTGACATTACTCCCCCCTCCCGGAAGGCGTGTCCTCACGCCACAAAACATGCAATGGGGAGGGGGGTGGGCGCTCTGGAGACCTCTAGGAGTAAGGTTACCAGACGGAAGGCCTCCAGAGCGGGGCACCATGGTGGATCTGTCAGCTCTGGGCGCCATGGCGGATTAGGGAACACAGGAGGCCAAGGCGGAAGAGGGAACACAGGAGGACATGGCGGAGTAGGGAACACAGGAGGACATGACGGAGTAGGGAACACAGGAGGCCATGGCGGAGTAGGGACTTCAGGAGGACATGGTGGAGCAGGCAGTTTAGGAGGTCATGGCGGAGCAGCCTTCGAGGCCGTGGCCTTAGCCCCCGCCTCGGCCTCTACGGCTGGAGCCCTACTACCCTCTGAGGCTGGAGCTGACACTGGAGCGAGCTCTGGGGCTGAAGCCGACACCCTTCTCCTCACCCCTAGCATCCTCTTCTGGATCGGGGGGAAATGGCGTGTTCTCGGCCAACACTGGAGCGAGCTCTGGGGCTGGAGCTGACACTGGAGCGAGCTCTGGGGCGAAAGTCGACATCCTTCTCCTCACCCCTAGCATCCTCTTCTGGATCGGGGGGGAAAAGGCGTGGTCGGCGAACTGGAGTGTTGAACGTCTGAAGGGCTTGCCACATTAATGTTCGGTGGGCTTGCCATATGTGTGGCCAGCGCTGGGTCTCCTGAGCGGTCGGCAGGCTTGTCTTCGGCGCGGCCAGTGGGCTGAGGTGAGCCGCAGCTGGCGGGCATGACAACGGCGCGGCCGGCACGCTTCACAGCTCGGCGGTCTTCTTACCGCCGGGACAAACAGGGGAGAAAAAGGAAAACAAAAGACTGTTCAATAAACGAAAACAAAACACGGGAGAAGGAGTGCCGCTTACTGTTTTGGTCAGTCATTCTGTCACGGTGCACACACACGAGGAACACGGAACGAAGGAGCGAGGAGACATGGCGTAAAGTAACTCAAAAGGGTTTATTGAACAAAGGCTTGGGATCACAGGACTCGACACATCAGGATGACAGGATGACGTTTAACGACTGACAAAGGACAAGAACTAGAACACACTTTAAATACACAGGAACTGATGAGGGGAAGACAAGGGTATATATATATATATATAAATAAATAAATCTTTATTACATCATGACATTGGGACTTTATGAAACTGTACCTGTCTCAAACATGCAACACATTTGTATTTTTGTTGTCACATGGAGTTCTGGAGGGGGGGTTAGGTATTCTATAAGTATGTTAAATATTCCACTGAGGTAAAAGTCATTGGAAAGCCTGCAAATTGCAAAAAAAAAAAAGTTTTCTTTGGTTACATAATTGCTTACATACACTCTTAAGGTGCAGTCACATTTACCTTTGTATGGTAAAATTCCACCAGCGAAATGCAGTCATGTCAATAGGAATCCATGCAATCGGGATTTCCTTGTGAGGAACACGTGACACTATTAGCGCGCTTACTGCATGACATGGGGACACTGGCACGATCACTGGCATGTTTTCCTGTTAAGAGTGGAAACAAATACGCTGAAATTTTTGCTCATGCAAATAAGAACAAAACATCATTCGAAACTGTAAAGGGTGTACCTTTATTTGTGTACACTCACAATATCAACAAAATGTTGTGCTTTTGTAATATAGAGAAAAAAAAACATGATGCGCTTTCTGCCGTCTCCGTCTCTGTGAACTGAAGCCTCACAGAAATGAATCAAAACTCAGCATATAGGCTATTTGCCTCACATACATAAGAAATATATATACAGAAAACTTGAAATGTCTATTTTAAAATGAAACAATTCAAATCGGAAAGGAAAACTGATTATGTAATCTATATTAAAGGTGCATTTGATGTCCACTGTATTGCAGAGATGGCGAGTCAGAAACATAAGTTTTATCTTTGCAGCCAACACTGACTCAGAAAACACTAGTTTATTAATAAATAAATGTGTGCACTTGAGCGCGGAATAGGCCATAAAAATCGGCTCATCAAGGTTTAGTTCCCCGCCCCTCAGTATTTATTTAAAGTGCCCCTATTATGCCTTTTCGAATATTACCTTTCATGCAGTGTGTAATGTAGCTGTATGTGAACATAAACTATCTGCAAAGTTGTGAAGCCGACAGTGCACGATAAATAAAGTTATTGTCTATCAAAAAAAAAAAGAGTCGGCTCGCAATCCCCTAAACGAGTCGTCAGGAATTCGAATCTTATTCTGTTACGGCTGTACGTCACGAAGTAGCACATTTGCATAATGTCCGCCCACATTCTACGTCACCAACTTGCCCGCCCACAAACACAGTAAAATTTCCATGTGGTTAACATCATGTCGAGAAGACGCTGTATCCTACGCTGTGAGAGTAAATGTGTTTTATCACATCTTAAAATTACCACAAACTTGTTAACACTTGACACTTACCACTGAGAAACATCCTGCTCCAGTCGTGCTTGCGAATCAGTCTCTTGTCGATCAGCCACTTCAACTGTTTCATCATCAGACTCCGGCTCGAATTGGTAAGGTACAATCCATACCATCTTTTCTATGTATTGACAAATCTCCAGGGCTGTCATTCCGTCATGGCAATGGGCGTTTCGTTTCTGACACATGCTGTACGTGATAGCCCAATCACAAAGGAGTACGCCATCTGACCAATTACAGCAGTGAGGGCTCACGAAAAGGAGGGGTTTAGAGAGACTGATTCTTTGAACTGCTTCGCACAAGTCGTTTACGAATAATTTAGAAATGAGGTAAAATTAAATCTATTTTTTTTGAGAAAACTACCATGTTTTTTGACCTTGCATGCATTTAAACCTGTTTTAGGAGACTCATTAAACAATATTAGCAACCTTAAAAATGGCATAATAGGGGCACTTTAATAGAGAAAAATTATTGCAATTTGGAATTATTGGAATTACTATTAGGAATTTTACTGTTGTAATATTTTTGTTCGTTTTCATAATGTAGACAGAGGGAGTGCACAAGTCTTTGATATTAATTTATATATTAAATAGCCTATAATAAACAGTACACTAGATAAGGTAAAATAAACCATATGTATAAGTCCACATGATTTGTGCTAATTGGTGAAAGTGCAATACCTGAAATGTAAAAACTAATTTCTCAAATGACAACAATCTTTGCTATTATAACTTTGAGCAAAAATAAATAAAAGTTTTGTTTTATCAGTTTTACAATTATAGCATGTTTTCATTGACTAAAACTAGACTAAAATGCTCAGACATTTAGTCAACTTATGCCGAGTTCACACTGCATGATTTTCAAAATCATCGGATCATCGTTGTTTTCACACTCCACGACTATCTGGGGTAGCATTCAGTTGCTGCTGTGTTCACTTCACATTGCACGACTGCATGACTGCACAATAGGAAGAATCGCCGACAACTCTGTCCGGTCCGCAAACTACG
>NW_015624650.1:207841-216639 GCF_001515625.1 Sinocyclocheilus rhinocerous | reverse complement strand
CGGCTCTGGACCAATCACAAAGGACTGCGCCATCTGACCAATCACAGCAGTGAGGGCTCACGGAAAGGAGGGGTTTAGAGAGACTGATTCTTTGAACTGCTTCGCACAAGTCGTTTACGAATAATTTAGAAATGAGGTAAAATTAAATCTATTTTTTTTGAGAAAACTACCATGTTTTTTGACCTTGCATGCATTTAAACCTGTTTTAGGAGACTCATTAAACAATATTAGCAACCTTAAAAATGGCATAATAGGGGCACTTTAAGTAATTAAATTAATGTAAATGTGCAATTAGTCAATTAATTACATGTTTAGTCGACTACTAGTTGACTAGAAAAATCTTTAGTCAGGGGCAACCCTACTATAGTTCGTTGTTTGTCAAACGCAAATTTGCAGAAGAACTGTTCACTATAAGGTTCTCTGGGGAAACAAAAATGGTTCTTCTGTGACATCGGTGTGAAAACCTCTTTTTGGAACATTTATTTTTATGGTACAGTAGCATTCTTAGAGTGCGTTTGAAACCTATAGATTTACCTCAGTTAATGTATGCATCTACCATAAAGTATGGCGTTTGTTTGACTGAAGGATGCTTTTCTACTACTCAATATTACTATCTTGGCCAATCAATCAATCCTCGTGTTAGGATGGAGTTAGCTTGAGGAGAATGAGAGCCCATTGTTACATGAAGGTTAACTGCAAGTACGCCTTGTGACAAAACAATTGCGCAAATCAATTGGGATAATAATAAAGAGTGGCTAATAAAAGAACAAATGAATGCCAATGCAATGAACAAGTTAAAGCACAGACCTTAACCTCACTGAAATGTAATGAACTGAAGTAGTTAGTGAAATGAAAACCCTTAAACATCACATGGCTGAGGCAGTTCTGTGAAGGGGATTAAGCAGAAATGTCTTCAAGCCAATGCAGGAGATTGATAGTTACTATCTTTCAAGAATTGATTTCTGCTGACTAGATCAACACCTGCCATTGATTTTAGGGCATGCTTATTTTTTTTCCACAGCAGATTATAGAATGTGTGTTTGCTAAGGCAAGCATCACTATTATTAATGCTCATACTTATGGTGTTTTCCAAAACCATAATAACCCTAAAATCTTGCACCATTTGTGCAACAGATATGAATGCTATGTCAAATCATGTGACTCATGAGCCCGATCTCACAGCAATTCTTACATATTTTACTAGGTAGCTAATTTGTATGCATTCATACAACCTCACCTGTACCAATTTGTAAAATTTTTGAAAAAATGAAAGTGACCAGAATTTCAGAGAGACTTCCCGTTTCTTCAAAAAATTTAAATGTCTAGATTGATTGCATTAGATAACTGTGAATTGTTACATCTGAGAGCCTTTATGAATGTTTTTTTAAAATAAAGATCAAATTTTACAGATGCAAAGCTGCTCATGAACACAGCTTCACCAGTCTTACAGCAAAATTCTCCTTGCTGAAAGCAACTGAAACTAAAGTCACACTAAAGTCAGTAAAATTGTCTCAAAGGATTATGATAGATACAGCTGTCAGTCACTGATTAAAATGACAAAGACATTTTCTGCATTTCATCATGATCTTGACAAACCTTAATTAAATGCCTATTTGCCCATAGCCAATACTTAGAAATAACTTTAAAGTGCCCCTATTATGCCATTTTTAAGGTTCATAATGTAGTTTTGGGAGTCTCCTACAACAGGTGTACATGCATGCAAGATCAAAAAACAGTTTTTCTCATAATATACATTTTATTTCACCTCAGTTCTCAATTATTCATAAACGATTCATTCGAAGCAGTTCGAAGAATTAGTTTCTCTAAAACCCTCCTTTTCATGAGCCTACACTGCTCTGATTGGTTAGATGGCCTAGTCTTTTGTGATTGGTCTACTGTGTACAGCGCATGCTATAGTGTTTGTGGGCAGGTCAAGTTGTTTGCGGGCGGACAATGTAGAACATAGGAGATCATTATGTCGATTCTTTTTTTTTTTGAGAGACAATAACTTTATTTATTGTGCACTGTCTGCTTCACAACTTTGCAGATCTTTTACAGTACATTCACAGACAGCTACACTACATGCATAATAGGAGGGTTCTTTAAGCAGGGCACTTTAAGCAGGGTTCAGAGATAGAAAACTTATCCAGTTTTTGTATAGCACAGACCTGCCATAATCTTAGCAACCAATCTGCTTTCGAAACAGATGCTGTTTGTTTCTCTAAACAAAAATATCTCAATCTAAGACCAATTATATAACCAATTTAAGAACACAGATACCAATAATTGTCTTTTATTAGAGCCATCAGGACAAATAGAAAGACATTTTTTTTTTTTGTATTTGAAACTTCTCCAGAACAATTTGGGAACAGCCGTATTCTGCAAAATCGACAGCCATGCTAATCTCAGGCTTGTGAAATGTGATTATTGCTTCCACTTTCTATTGAGTAAAGCCTGCGATGTGTGAAAAAGTGTGTTGAAGTTGAAGAGAAGCATAAACGGCTGCAGTTCCATTTGCAGAGCTTTAAAAAAAAAAGTGCAACACTTTGAGATAACAAGAGCTCTGTGAACTACTGGGTAGGAGAGGAATTAAGGGGTAATTAACTTCTATTGCTGTTGATGGTTTCTTATATTTCTGATGAAATAAGAACTGACCAAATACTCAGTTTAAAGGCTCTGTGCAAATCCAAAGGCTGCCTTGCTGCACGGTCAGTCAATGACTTAACCAAGGGTGTGGGTTTGATTCGGGTTTCTGTCAGTGTGGGGGTGAGGGTTATCAATTTGAATAGCTCAGATATTGAATTCAAGTGCTTGGATTCATTTTGTTTATTCATTTTTTAGAAACCTTGCACTTGTCCACTTTTAACAGTTTGACAAGTGTTAATCATTAAACATTCAACATCACCAGCATTACAAAGTGGGTGTTAGACATCAACAAGTAAGTATTTAATGACTGAAATGGTAATTCCATTGTAGAAATAGAACAGTGAGCTTATAAATTAATTTATACATTCATTTTTATATAAATATGTGCCGCTTTCAAAAACTGACCCAATGAAGGCTGATTCGTAGACAATAAACTTCCAGTTTTTGTACACTGGCATTGTCTGGTCAAAAAAGCTCTCACTCATCACCTCGGCCAGCATGGTGGACGGCAGCAGAGTCTTGTGTGGAAGCTTCTCAGACTGTGCCACTAGTTAGGACCCAGAGAAAATTGCTCTGAGTCAAGCACAAAGAGGTCTGTGCTTGAAAACCTAAACTTCACAAGTACGACAATGCTGGAGTAGCTTCCAGACATCTCTGAGTGTTCTCAAGTGGTCAACCAAAGCCTGGATGTGATCTCTATAGAAATGTTTGACTTGACCTAATGATTGCAGCTCACACTCACAGATACATTGCTTTCAGTCTGTCAGAGCTTGACTGAATCTGAAAACAAGAATGTAAGAAGCTGTCCACTTTCAGGTGGTCAGAAATGCAGTTTGCAGTTCGGACTCAAATGCAATGCAAAGGAGGGAAGTTTTCATTTTATAATGAAAATATAGCTTATTATACAAAATATTTTACTCATCATATTTTTCATCTTTCATTAAAAGACTAGTTTACCAAAAAATAAACATTTGCTGAAAATGTATTCACCCTCAGGCCATCCAAGATGTAGATGACTTTTTGGTCCCACTTTATATTAAGTGGCCTTAACTACTTACATCAAAAAATAAGTACAATGTACTTATTGTGTTCATATTGTATTGCAAAACACTTTTGCTGCTATTGAGGTGGGATACGAGTAAGGTTAGGGACAGGTTTGGTGGTATGGGTAGGTTTCGGCGGCGTTATCACTTCCTTCCCGGGTTTCGGCACCAGTGTAACAAAGTTCGTAAGGGGAAGAAGGAAGTGACTCAGGTAGGCGGTTTGGAGACTCGTGGCTCTTTTATTTCTTTCTTTAAAGTTCAACAAAACACAAACGGGGCGCTTCCAGCGCGTTCTCACTCTGCCAAGGGCATAAACTCAGTTCAATCAGCTCTCCTCCTCCGGCTACGGGATCGCCACGAGTCCCAGTCTCTCTCTCTCGCTCTGTTCTCCCGTCTGCCCTTTTATCCGGTCTCTCCAGGCTAATTACTGCAATCAGACACAGGTGTTCATCATTTTGCACTTGACCTACTTACTCACCGCTCGTCTCCCGTCCCTCTCTCCTGCTGCAGACTTCGCTGAACCACGCCCCCCTCGCCACACAGATGTAATTACACGCAGGTATTTTTAAAATATAAGTACAATGTAAAAACATGTATGTACACAATAAGTGCATTGTACCAAATGATTAACTTAAATGTAAGTACATAGTTGTTAAGGCCACTTAATATAAAGTGGGTCCGACTTTTTTTCTTCACAGAACAGGTTTGGAGAATTGTAGCATTACATCACTTTGTGGATAACCCACTGTGAATTAGTGCTGTTAAAATAAGCGTTAAAACATCACAATATACCACAAGTACTCAAGACGACTACAGTTCATCAATTAACATCTTGTGAAGTTAAAAGCTGTACGTTTGTAGGAAACAAGTCCATCATTGAGACACTTTAACTTTACACAAAACTTCTGACCAAAATTCAAGTCCAGAATCCATAAATATGGATTCACCCATGTTGTCCTCTTGCATCAAAATCCATATTTGTTTAAAACTGTTTTGGACTGTTTTCACTTGTAAAGACTGCTTGATCTGTGCATTATTCTTTCCTGATTAAGATGAGACAACATTTTCAATGGAAAAAGCAATCACATGGAAAGGGGACGGAAACAATGGTTTGATGTTAAAATTGTCTTAATAATAGTGATGATAATTTTTTGCATGAAACCTTGAAAAACACTTTGATATTAACATTAAAAAAAATTCAAAACTTCCAGAAGCACAAGAATCAGAATCGAGAGGAATTAACTGTTTTTAGTTAAAAAAAAAAGTAGATTCCTCTCGATTCTCATTGGATGAGGTATATTTACATTTTTAAAGGGGTCATCGGATGCCCATTTTCCACAAGTTGATATGATTCTTTAGGGTCTTAATGAAAAGTCTATAATATTCTTTGGTTACAATTTCTCAATGGTAGTGTAAAAAACTCCTTTTTTTACCCTGTTAAAATCAGCTCTGTTTTCAGTTGCCAACTAATTTTCAGGGGAAGTTGCTAAAGGAAGGTCAATTTGTTGCTAAATGATGTTGTGATGTCATTGCGCGATGACGTCATTACGCAATCATGACGCAAAATTGTCAATACATCAAATCTCAGCAAAAAAATATATATATTTATGTTAATTTAGATTTGTTCGTAAAATAATATAAATGCATAATATAATGTTAAAATATAAATAACTATTTTTTACTTACAACATTGAATTACTGAACACTTTTGAACGATTGAATTTTTGAACGATTACAAGTTTTTTTTATTAGCTAATAAACTAGTAAAACTACACATTCTAAACAATTATAGTTTTAAGCAGTGTATTAGTAGTCAGTATGCTACACCCTAAGAAAATAATTCACAGGTTTTTACCTGCATTTTAAATTACGCATTTTGTTTTGTGTTTTCGGGTTACAGGGTTACAATGGATAATGAATAACGGATAATTGTTACGGGGCGAACGAGACAAGAGACGTGCGGATACATCTGCATGCTTTTATTCCAAGACGTGGTCACAACAGGCATGGGTCAAACAGTGTCAAACAGGTACATTTCAGGCAAGACAAAGAGTATTCCAGGGACAGACAAGGTCAACGATCAGCAAACATAATCCAGTGAGCAAGGCAAGGGGGTATCCAAATAAACAAGCAATAGTTCAGACGAGGAGCAAACAGTATCCAAACAAGGGCGAGACGAGAGAGGTAATCCACGGCAGGCAATAGAGTCCAGGGCAGGCAGAGATCAGACAAGACAAGGAAAACGGGCAATAATCAAGACTCAGGTAATCCAGGCAAAGAACAAGACTAAACTATGAACTAGGGCAAACAAGGAATGACTTTGTAATGTGCTATCGGCTAACCGGCGATAAAAGCAAATCAGTTAGTAGAAGATGTACAAACTTGGCAGTCTGTAATGGTTTGAGTGTGGCTTATGTAGTGTGTGTGATTGGTTTCAGGTGAGCTTGTGATTAGTGCAATGGAGCATGGGAAATGTAGTCCAGGGTGACGTGTAACAGTTTGTGTAGTGTGAGAGTCAATGTAATCAGAAGGCGACCTCTGATAATTACTAGAAGCCTACCTTTTCCATTTTTCTAGATATTTTTCTTACAGTGTACTAACTGATCAACAATCACAGGTACAAGCTACTAACAAGGTGTATCATAAATGTACAATTATTAAACTATTGTTATTATCATCAAATTGAACAACTGCAAATAGCAATATCTTAATTCTCATGATGTGTGTACTGCTAGGCATCTTTGGTTTCCAATTTTTGTGAAATTTAGATGGAAAATGTGTGCCTTTTTATTGTTTGAGTTACTTATCAAAAGTTGCTAAAAGTAGCCAAATAAAATTTAAAAATAGCAAAAATTGTTGTTAGGTGCTTTTGGAAGAAAAAGTTGTTAGGGTAGTCTGAAAAGTTGTTAAATTTAGCAACAAAATTGTTAAGTTGGCAACACTGTCTAAGGTAAGACGCTAGTGTCAATCAACTATCGTGGGAGGGGCCTGTGCAGAACTACGTAATTCTGACAGGAATATCAGAACAGTCTGATTTGAGAAAGGGGATTTCAAAATAGGGATTAAAAAAAAAACACTGGGTGGATTTGTATCATTATAGGATGGATGTGTACAAACACTTCCAACACACATTTATGGTCAAACATCTTGTAAAGTGAATTTTGCATCCAATGACCCCTTTACATGTTTTTTTTTTTCAATTTGTTATGTTAAAGGGGTCATATGATGCAATTTCAAGTTTTCCTTTCTCTTTGGAGTGTTACAAGCTGTTCGTGAATGGATAAGATCCCTAAAGTTGCAAAGACTAAAGTCTCAAACCCAAATAGATATTCTTTATAAAAGTTAAGACTGGTCCACACCCTCCTAAAACGCATTGTTTAAACACGCCCCCACATGTCTACGTCACGATGTGGGAAGATTTGCATAACACCGCCCAAATGGTCATGCAAAGAAAGAAGGCGTAACTTTATTGTTGCTGCCACCGCCGCCGCCATGTTGTGAAGACACTGTGTGTTTCGTTGCGAAAGCAAAAATACTTTGTTTGGCTTTCCAAAAGAGGACACGACTAGAAATAAGTGGTTAAGTTATATTTACAACAATGTTCCAGAACAGTTCAACCCAAATATTCAGATGTGTGCAGCGCATTTTATGGAGGACTGTTTCCTGATCCTGGGAGAGTAGACTACAATGCCAGTTGTTCTGACTCACAGTCTGTAAGTACGTTTTCATATTTAAAGGATTTGCCACTGATGATTCAAACTTATGGGGGACTGTTTCCTGATCCTGGTAGAGTAGACTACAATGGCGGCTGTTCTGACTCACTGACTGTAAGTACGTTTTCATATTTCAAGGATTTGCCACTGACGATTCAAACGCGAGTTCTGAGCAATGTGCTTGTTGTTTGTCATTTCTCCGATCACACATGCAGACATGGTTTTATGTTTACGCGGCGCGATGCGATGCGATGCAACGCAACGTGTAAAAAGACAGTAAAAGTCATTATAATCCGTAATTATGTCCGCACTGGATGCAACAAATGCCTCGTTTATAATGGGTTTTATTGGTTGTGTCTCATCGCGCCGGGACACGACATCACAGTATGGTAAGGGGCATAACATTTCCGTCACACGTTTGAGGTATTCGGCCAATCACAACGCACTGGATAGCTGACCAATCAGAGCACACCTTGCTTTTCAGAATGATGAGCTTTGTAAAAATCGACACGTTTCAGAAAGGCGGGGCATAGAGGAGAAACAATGATGTACAGTATGTGGAAAATAATGTGTTTTTTGAACCTTAAACCTCATAAACACATTTCATTTCACCAAATACACAAAATAATGTTCTTTTTAGCAACATCATATGACCCCTTTAATATCAAAGTGTTTTTCAATGTTTCATGCAACTACATTCATTGTACAAATGCTGTTCACTTTTTGCTTGCATTTGTAAAAACCTGTCACACTGGAGTGCCTGATTCTGTCCAGTTAAACAGTGGAAAAACCTTGGTTGAAGTGTCTTGTTAGCATGCAAAGTGATTGTTTCCCCCTACAATGCGAGTCAGGCCATATATTGCATGCAGTACTCGATAATAAGCACTTGCATAACCTTCCAAAGAAAACCAGAAATTGTTATTACTAGAGCTGTGATTCATTTTTAGTGACACTGCTCCAATACAAGCCAGTTCTCAGTTGTTTGCACTCCAGTGTTTTGCAAGACCCTGAACCTGAGTCTTACACATTGTATCTCTGGTAAAATGAAAAAAAAAATTCTTGCAGTTTTAGCATAGAATGGTACTGCATTATTCAAAGGAACAGTTAAACTTTTGAATTGTAACTTAAAAACTAGAAAACTAGATTTCCTTAAAGGTGACATATCATGAAAATCGGACTTTTCCAGGTTTTAAGTGCTATAATCAGGTCCCCGGTGCATCTACCAACCAAGGAAACGTGAAAAAGATTAACCCAGTAACTTTGTTTTGGTAAGCCTTTTTCTGCAAGCGTCTGAAAAAACGAGCACGTCTGATTTCGCTCCCTTGGTGACGTGGCAAAAGGATCTCATTATAATATTACCGCCCATTAATCTGTAAGTTTCCACCCACGGCGCCGT
>NW_015624650.1:198738-205568 GCF_001515625.1 Sinocyclocheilus rhinocerous | reverse complement strand
CTCAGAAAACCGTATATAAGAAGTTTAAACTAATATGGTTTAAAACGCATGATTTCAGCGCGATAAACATGATAATCAGAGCCAAAACAGATGTTTTTAGCAGGTCCGAGCTGTAATGGCGCAGCTCTATTCTGGAAAAGTGGGCGGGGACCAGCAGCTCATTTGCATTTAAAGAGACAGGCCCGAAAAAAGAGCGTGTTTTTGCTTCTACTCAAAATAGGCATTTTCAAAATTATATAATAAATGATCTGTGGAGTATTTTGAGCTGAAACTTCACAGACACATTCTGGGGATGCCAGAGACTTATATTACATATTGTAAAAAGGGGCATAATATTTCTCCTTTAAGCAAACTGTATATTTCAAACAAACAACAAACACATTCAGAATTAACTGCTCTTAAGTGTCACAGACCTATTTTATTAAGTGTCTTTAACTACTATGTAATAACATGAATCATTAAGGAAACATGACCTTAACCTTAACCTTAGCCTTAACGTGTCTCACCTCAGTAGCAGCAAAAGTGTTTTGCAATGCAACGTGAACACAATAAGTACACAGTACCAAGTCACCTTTATTTATATAGCACTTTACACAACACAGATTGTCAAAGCAGCTTTACAGTGTTAAACAGGAAAACAAAGTGTCCATAACGTAGGAGGACACTAGTAAACAGTCAATTTTTCAGTTAAAGTCAATTGATTGTTGATTCAGTGATGTCATCATCTAGCTCAGTTCAGTTCTCTTCAAATAGTGTCTGTGCAATCAAACCGACAATATTGCCAGAAATTAAGTGTCCCCAACTAGGCAAGCCAAAGACGACAGTGGCAAGGAACCAAAACTCCCTTGGTAACAGAAAAGGAATTTAAAAAAAAACCTTGGGAGAACCCAGGCTCAGTCTGGAGCCCAGTTCTCCTCTGGCCAGATGAAACCAGCATGGTGTGATTTAATTCCAGGCTGCAACACAAGTCAGATTGTGCAGAAGACTCATCTAGTTCTCGTGGTCTTGACAAAGTCTTCGCAGGGGATGTCGCAGTCTCTTCGCAGTCTGTCGCTAGGGCTCATCTAGTTGACATGGTCTCCTCTGACATTCAGGGCTGTTGAGGTCATCTCTAGGTGCTGATGCACCATCTGATCTGGATACGGACTGGATCTGGGTGGCTATGGTGACCGCGGAATAATAATGAAACAGACTAATATTAGAGTAGATGCCATTCTTCTTATGATGTAGCGAGTACATTGGGGTTATGGGAAGTGTTCCCGGTTCCAGTTGACTTAATTAATGCAGCCTAACAATCCTTTAACGTATTTAAATGATGTGATAGTATGTTATGTGTATGACAGGTTAAAGAGATGGGTCTTTAATCTAGATTTAAACTGACAGAGTGTGTCTGCCTCCCGAACAAAGCTAGGTAGTTCCAGAGTTTGGGCGCTA
The DNA here is from genome assembly GCF_001515625.1 of Sinocyclocheilus rhinocerous. Taxonomy (NCBI): domain Eukaryota; kingdom Metazoa; phylum Chordata; class Actinopteri; order Cypriniformes; family Cyprinidae; genus Sinocyclocheilus; species Sinocyclocheilus rhinocerous. Next base: position 204,134 of record NW_015624650.1, on the reverse strand, counting down.
AATAGGAAAAGGATCTGCCGCCTGCAGTTAATTTTGATATTCTAGGTATTATCAAATGGCCAAAGTTTTGAGATCGCAGCAGACGTGAAGGACTATAATGCAATATGAGCTTGCTCAAGTACTGAGGAGGATTTCTTGAACATAGGTACATAGTAGATAAATACTGAATCGCTGGCCGTCTCAGTGATCAGCCGTAAAACAGTGATTCTGTCCAAATTCCCTTTAAAATCTTAAATGATTCCCTTTGAGCTAAATTGACATGTTTCCCTTACACCCCTTATACTGTATAAAGTAACACCAAAGACACATAAAGCAAACTGCATTTATCTGTTTAATGTGTCTGCTAAGCAGTCTCTTCCTGTCCATGTTGGCGATTCTTGGACCCAATATACTGCCATTACATCTGACTTCATTCTGGCAGTCAAAAGTCTGTTTAGACAGACTATCTTGAAGAAAGCAGATAGGAAAAAGTAATAATAATTTTATGCTGAAACCCTTCCTGCAGAAGATCCCAGTGTTGTCATTTCCTCACTTAGGCACTTGCTGTCTCAGTCATTCTAAATGTACTCATAAATTGGCAGGTTCCCTCCTCACAGGATGTGTTTATTTGTTGTACACTTGTTTACTATATAAGCAATTAACCCAATTATTCTACTTTGATATTTTAACTATAGTGCATCCAGGTGACTGTCAATTTGCTGACACACACACAAACAGTGACAGTCGGTGTTGATGCCGAGAGCCCACGCTAGCATTAGTGGTAATGAAACCGGCAGAGGGCTTAAACAACAACTATCTTTACTTCAGCTGTGAGGTACTACAGATGCACAGTAATTAACTTGTGAGGACAGCGGAAATGGAGGGCTTTGAAGCTTCCAACAACACACTTACCCACCCAGCCTCACAAACACACATTTTCATCTGCTGACAGTGTTATCTGGAAGACAAAAACATGTGCCAAACAACCCGCAGGTCCTTGAAATTTTTGTTTTGTTTTGTTTGTTCTTGTTTTATGTGTGCAGCATGTGTGCAAATAAAACTGGTCACACTTAGTAAAATGTATTTCCATAAATACTAATACATTCAATTCAACTAGAAGGGTCTGAATTTCCAAGTGCAATAGGAATTTGGACTTCCACCATAAAACAATTCCATACAACTCATGAGGTCCATCATACTAGGTTTGACATCATCAAATCTGAAATGATGCATCTTGTGGTAACACATTTCAATAATAAATATTGAAATGTTCAGTGTAAAATTACTTTCAGTCTGTTCGTGACACAAAGCTATACTTCCAGAAAAAATTTGCAAAAATTGTACCTTTATGTGTATAACAGCTTTTCATTGAGGCAGTACCCTTTATTTAAAAAGGGACAAATTTGTATCTTATTTTCACCCCAAATGTTCAGATAACATTTTAACATTTTAAGTGGCCATAATATGCCTCTTTTAGGGGTAGATAAGGTACAGTAGTGTTGCCCCTTAAAAATCCTGACAAAAAAAATGGATACAACTTTAGTGTTGGGGGTCAAATTGAGCAAACATATTTTAAATTCCATCCATCCATCCGGATTCAGCAACACCTTCAGCACCAGAGCCCTCAACTCCTCCCACTCATTCGTAGTCACCAGAATTCTAATTCTTCACACCTGCTGAATCTAATCAGGACTTCCATGTAAGCGTCTACTCAGTCTCAGTTCTGTGTCTGTTCCTGTCCTTACTTCTGTGTGAGCTACATGCCCGACTTACCTGCCTAGTGCATCTCATCTTCATTGACTTCATCTTCAGCCTTCATCATCGTTCCTCTGGTTTAGTATCCATCCTCTTTAGCCTGCTCAAGAGACTTTGTTAGTTAAGTGGTGGCTTCTTCTATTCCTCTGACATACCATTCTTCTGTGTTGGCATTTTGCTTCATCTTTTTAATAAACGCCAGTTACCCCAATCCTATGTGTCTCTCCTTCTTATTGTGTGATTCTAATTATCTACAGTGGGTATTGAAAAGAGTCACCCCCCTTTAAAATAATCTCATTTTGTTGCATTGTAGCCTGAAATGAAGACGGACACAGTTTGTTTTATCCAGCTGTATTTGTATTTATTTGCAACTTGTAAAATCCAAGTGAAAGATATAACACCAACACGTCAGAAAAAAATAATAAATAAATATATATATATATAATCAGAATCACTGAGTTAGAAAAAGGACCAACCCCTTGTGTCAGTATTTTGTTGGACTACACTTTAGTCTGTTGGGATATGTCTTTACTAACTTTGCACATCTAGACTTTGCAATATTTGCCCGCTCTTCTTTACAGAACTGCTCGAGTTTAGATAAATTTAATGGTGACCGTTTGTGGACTGCAGTCTTCAAGTCATTCCACAGATTTTCAATGGGGGTTAAGTGGCTCTGACTAGGCCATGCAAGGACATTCATCTTTTTCTCCTTCAACCACTGTGTGCTCAGTTTTGCTGTGTGCTTTGGGTCATTGAGTTTTGGCAAATCTCAGCCTCTCTGACCAGTTTCCTCCTGGCTCTTTCATCCAGTTTGTAGCGACGTCCTGATCCAGGGAGAGTCTGTGTTGTACCAAATACCTTCCAATTCTTAATAATAACCTTAACTGTGCTTCTAGGCATTGATAAAGCCTTCAAATTTTTTCTGTATCCATCTCCTGACTAGTGCCTGTCCACAAATTTATCCCGGAGATCTTTTGACAGTGCCTTGCGCCCATAGTTGATTGTTTGCTTCAGTTGCTCTACCAAGGACTGAAATGCTCCAAAAAAAAGCTCTTTTCATGCTGAGTTAATAAAAATGACCACAGTTACACCTGATTGACTCTACAAGTCATTTTAGGAGGGGGTGATCCTTTTTCCAATTCAGTGATTCTTTTTTATTTTTTTCATGATGTAAATAATACACTGCATGTATAAATAATAAACATCATTTGCAGTGATAGTAGTATTTACTGCTATTTATACTTACTGTAAATCGCATATACTGTTTTGTTATATCTGGATCATAAACCTTTGTGAGGGTAAAATGGGTTTCACACTTATTTTCATTGCTGCAAATCCAAAAATGAAACAACCAAAAACATGCTCTGATTTTTGACTGTACAAACAAACTAAATAAAGACATGATGATTGGATGATTCAGAACACTTCCATTTTAAAAGAAATACTTCCCAGGCTTTTTACTTGACTCTTTGCCGTTTTTGAAAGTGTTGATTTTTGGCAAATTACATAGAAACCAATGGGGGGTTAATAGGACCCCAACACCAAATTTGTACAGCTAATACAAAAAAATATATCTGTGTTGAAACTTTGCATCCACATTCATGACCCTACATGAGAAATACAAAATTTCAAGAAGAAATCAACAGTTTATCCAGGTTTTCAAGCAGTTTGAAAATCGAATGTGGGTCTAACTGACCCCAGCACAACAGGAAGTTTGAGTGTACTGCCTCAGAGCTGTTGTAGCCCAAATGATAAAATTTTTGCACTTTTTTTTTCTCAGACAGTGTATCAGATAGCTTCAGAAGACATGGAATATAGTGCACACATGGTATGGAACACTTTTACGATTTATTGCCCTTTTTTGACTTCACTTTCATTGTATGGAAAAGAGCAGTGTGAACATTCTACTAAACTTGTCATTTAGTGTTCCATGGGAAAATAAAGTAATACAGATTTGAGTAAATAATCACAGAATTTAAAGCGCAAACAACAAAAACCCTGACACATATAGAAATGAATTCATCTAGACATCGACTAAAATTGCATTTATGGGAGATTTGAGGAGTAATAGTGGCCTAGCAGATTATACAGGCTGAGATTTGTAGTTGCTTGGCAGCCTGCAGACAATCTTTCTACTTAGTAACCACCCTCTCGAAAAGGTCACTCATGAATGACCCTCACAATATAAGACGTTATTGTGTGACTCCACATCTGTGACCAACATCTTCTGTGTGAAAGAGCACAAAAACATATTTCTCCAAGACAAGCAGTGGCATTAATGCATGTCATCTCTGCTCGTGTATCTTCCCTGCTTATGCCAATTATGAAGACGTGGCATCCTCATGCACAATCTCTCCTTGTGTTGCTGTTTCTGTCTCCTTCATTGATGTTGTTTCTCCTGCCTGGATGGTTAGCAGAACTCTCAGCGGTCTAGTCTGAATTCATAGCGATGGTCAAAGAAGAAAGCAGATTTGCTCAAAGAGTAGAGTCCTCTTTGTTAGTGCCTCCATTGCAGCATGCTGGCCCATTGGGGAACAAAATCTCAAACGTCTCTGAAAGTGTCTATTTTTTTGAATGTAGCACAAAGCAGCTCCCAGTGCTAAGGAACTGACATTTTTATGTAATCCAGATAGGATTTGGATATATGTTCTTATGTTCTCACTGCCCATAATTACTCACACAGCGTAGATTCTGAGGTAAACATCCTTGGCAGCTGAATTCATGAGCTTACACTCTAAAAAACACTGGGTTAAAAACAACCCAATTTGGGTTGTTATTAACCCAAGGGCTGGGTAAATATAGGACAGAACCCATCTTGGGTTAAATTTACCCAGCAAATTGGGTTGGTTTTTTTAACCCAGCATAATGGGTTGATTTAACCCAGCTAATGGGTTTATTCATTTTTACTATATTACTAGCTTATTTTTTACTTCATACATTAAATAATGTTTACAGATTAACTTAAATCCTCTAAACTTTTCTAAAATAGGCTACTCCACACAACCACTGGTTTGCATGATAACTTCCTTTATTTTCCTTTATTTAACATTTACAGCATTGTTTATATCGTTTTTAATAGGCTATACATATTGCCTATATTTAAACTCGTTTAACAAACATTAGAAGAAAAATTCAACATTAAACAGAAGTAATTCACGTGTAATCGACCAGTCTCTGTTATTCTGTTTCCATTGTAACGGTGCTGGTTCTCGTGCCCGAGCTGGAGTCGTGTTCGTGAACTGCTAACGGACCGCCGCCCTGCGTTTCACTCTAGCCGAAACATGCTGTGACTCCATAACCTGCCAATGAACAAACCATAAACAACTCTGAGGACGTTTTAACATCCAGTATTATATTCTGTATCTTTATGAATAAAGTCATTTATTTAATGCAAAGCATCAGACTTTTCCATCACGTGAAAAGACCGCGACACTCATTAAAGGTGATTCACACTGCGCCTCTGTATGTTACAGCACAGTAACGATTTTATAGATAAAATAAAATGTACACAAACCTGTATTTTACGGAAGAATGCATCAATTCGATGGCGCTTTGAACTGTTCTCTCCAGAAGAGAAGACGCAAAATCCCCGCGATAAATAACTAAACCGCAGAGGTGTAAAGAGTACCTAAAAACCATACTTGAGTAAAAGTACAGATACC
>NW_015624650.1:194130-196853 GCF_001515625.1 Sinocyclocheilus rhinocerous | reverse complement strand
AATATTTGCCCACTCTTTGCAGAACTGCTCAAGTTCAGTTAAATTTAATGGTGACCGTTTGTGGACTGCAGTCTTCAAGTCATTCCACAGATTTTCAATGGGGGTTAAGTGGCTCTGACTAGGCCATGCAAGGACATTCATCTTTTTCTCCTTCAACCACTGTGTGCTCAGTTTTGCTGTGTGCTTTGGGTCATTGAGTTTTGGCAAATCTCAGCCTCTCTGACCAGTTTCCTCCTGGCTCTTTCATCCAGTTTGTAGCGACGTCCTGATCCAGGGAGAGTCTGTGTTGTACCAAATACCTTCCAATTCTTAATAATAACCTTAACTGTGCTTCTAGGCATTGATAAAGCCTTCAAATTTTTTCTGTATCCATCTCCTGACTAGTGCCTGTCCACAAATTTATCCCGGAGATCTTTTGACAGTGCCTTGCGCCCATAGTTGATTGTTTGCTTCAGTTGCTCTACCAAGGACTGAAATGCTCCAAAAAAAAGCTCTTTTCATGCTGAGTTAATAAAAATGACCACAGTTACACCTGATTGACTCTACAAGTCATTTTAGGAGGGGGTGATCCTTTTTCCAATTCAGTGATTCTTTTTTATTTTTTTCATGATGTAAATAATACACTGCATGTATAAATAATAAACATCATTTGCAGTGATAGTAGTATTTACTGCTATTTATACTTACTGTAAATCGCATATACTGTTTTGTTATATCTGGATCATAAACCTTTGTGAGGGTAAAATGGGTTTCACACTTATTTTCATTGCTGCAAATCCAAAAATGAAACAACCAAAAACATGCTCTGATTTTTGACTGTACAAACAAACTAAATAAAGACATGATGATTGGATGATTCAGAACACTTCCATTTTAAAAGAAATACTTCCCAGGCTTTTTACTTGACTCTTTGCCGTTTTTGAAAGTGTTGATTTTTGGCAAATTACATAGAAACCAATGGGGGGTTAATAGGACCCCAACACCAAATTTGTACAGCTAATACAAAAAAATATATCTGTGTTGAAACTTTGCATCCACATTCATGACCCTACATGAGAAATACAAAATTTCAAGAAGAAATCAACAGTTTATCCAGGTTTTCAAGCAGTTTGAAAATCGAATGTGGGTCTAACTGACCCCAGCACAACAGGAAGTTTGAGTGTACTGCCTCAGAGCTGTTGTAGCCCAAATGATAAAATTTTTGCACTTTTTTTTTCTCAGACAGTGTATCAGATAGCTTCAGAAGACATGGAATATAGTGCACACATGGTATGGAACACTTTTACGATTTATTGCCCTTTTTTGACTTCACTTTCATTGTATGGAAAAGAGCAGTGTGAACATTCTACTAAACTTGTCATTTAGTGTTCCATGGGAAAATAAAGTAATACAGATTTGAGTAAATAATCACAGAATTTAAAGCGCAAACAACAAAAACCCTGACACATATAGAAATGAATTCATCTAGACATCGACTAAAATTGCATTTATGGGAGATTTGAGGAGTAATAGTGGCCTAGCAGATTATACAGGCTGAGATTTGTAGTTGCTTGGCAGCCTGCAGACAATCTTTCTACTTAGTAACCACCCTCTCGAAAAGGTCACTCATGAATGACCCTCACAATATAAGACGTTATTGTGTGACTCCACATCTGTGACCAACATCTTCTGTGTGAAAGAGCACAAAAACATATTTCTCCAAGACAAGCAGTGGCATTAATGCATGTCATCTCTGCTCGTGTATCTTCCCTGCTTATGCCAATTATGAAGACGTGGCATCCTCATGCACAATCTCTCCTTGTGTTGCTGTTTCTGTCTCCTTCATTGATGTTGTTTCTCCTGCCTGGATGGTTAGCAGAACTCTCAGCGGTCTAGTCTGAATTCATAGCGATGGTCAAAGAAGAAAGCAGATTTGCTCAAAGAGTAGAGTCCTCTTTGTTAGTGCCTCCATTGCAGCATGCTGGCCCATTGGGGAACAAAATCTCAAACGTCTCTGAAAGTGTCTATTTTTTTGAATGTAGCACAAAGCAGCTCCCAGTGCTAAGGAACTGACATTTTTATGTAATCCAGATAGGATTTGGATATATGTTCTTATGTTCTCACTGCCCATAATTACTCACACAGCGTAGATTCTGAGGTAAACATCCTTGGCAGCTGAATTCATGAGCTTACACTCTAAAAAACACTGGGTTAAAAACAACCCAATTTGGGTTGTTATTAACCCAAGGGCTGGGTAAATATAGGACAGAACCCATCTTGGGTTAAATTTACCCAGCAAATTGGGTTGGTTTTTTTAACCCAGCATAATGGGTTGATTTAACCCAGCTAATGGGTTCCGCCCTGCGTTTCACTCTAGCCGCTCCATATATTTACTCCATAACCTGCCAATACAATAAACAGCTCTGAGGACATGTTTTAACATCCAAAGTATTATATTTTGTATCTTTATGAATAAAATAGTTTATTTTATGCAAAGCAGGCTTTTCCATCACGCGAAAAGACCGCGACACTCGTTAAAGGTGATTCGCACTGCGTGCCTGTATGTTGCTCTGCATAAAATTGAACGATATACAGCACAGTAACGATTTTATAGATAAAATAAAATGTACGCAAACCTGTATTTTACCGAAGAATGCATCAATTCGATGGCGCTTAGAACTGCTCTCTCGTCAAGAGAAGACGCAAAATCCCTGTGATAAATAACTCAACCACTGGGTTACGTC
>NW_015624650.1:189143-189473 GCF_001515625.1 Sinocyclocheilus rhinocerous | reverse complement strand
CTGTATTTTACCGAAGAATGCATCAATTCGATGGCGCTTAGAACTGCTCTCTCGTCAAGAGAAGACGCAAAATCCCTGTGATAAATAACTCAACCACTGGGTTACGTCGGACCCAGGATCTGAGTAACACAACAACTACCCAAACATTGGGTTGTTATGTCTGACCCAGGAGCTGCAAAACAACCCAAACACTGGGTTGTTACATTTGACCCAGGAGCTGGGTAACACAAAAACTACCCAAACACTGAAAAAAGAACCCCAAAAAATGACCTAAAAGGCTCAACCCAGCATTTGGGTTAAAAAAATAACCCAGGATTTTTTAGAGTGTAT
>NW_015624650.1:183511-184986 GCF_001515625.1 Sinocyclocheilus rhinocerous | reverse complement strand
GCCTGTATGTTGCTCTGCATAAAATTGAATGATATAGGCCTACAGCACAGTAACGATTTTATAGATAAAATAAAATGTACACAAACCTGTATTTTACCGAAGAATGCATCAATTCGATGGCGCTTAGAACTGCTCTCTCGTCAAGAGAAGACGCAAAATCCCTGTGATAAATAACTCAACCACTGGGTTACGTCGGACCCAGGATCTGAGTAACACAACAACTACCCAAACATTGGGTTGTTATGTCTGACCCAGGAGCTGCAAAACAACCCAAACACTGGGTTGTTACATTTGACCCAGGAGCTGGGTAACACAAAAACTACCCAAACACTGAAAAAAGAACCCCAAAAAATGACCTAAAAGGCTCAACCCAGCATTTGGGTTAAAAAAATAACCCAGGATTTTTTAGATATAGTATAGATTTAATATAGATATAGGCAGCCCAGAACATCTAATGGTTGTGTGAAGTGTGTGAGAAAAAAATAGTTTTGAAGAAATTGGTGAATTCGAATATGTGGATCAGGCCTGGAAAGTTGGCTGATCAATTAATTGCAGAACGACTCAATATGATGATTAGTTCAAACAAGAACTAAGAAAGAAAAAAAGAGAAGGGAGTGAAATTAGAGAAGTCAGATGTTATACAATTATTTACAAACACCATTTAATCTCATTGCATCGCTAACCATGTGCACACACACACACATACACACACACACACACAAACTTCAGCAGAATTAAACAACTGTGACTGTGTAAAATAAGTCATACTTTTTTCAGAGTAACAATAAATGATGTGCACTATACATAGATCTTGTCTTGCTATGTAGATGTATATTCAGAAAACTCCTTTTATGTATGATGGTAAAAATAAAAATACATAAGTAATGGTAAGACAATTGCAGAAATTCCATTTAAGATTTTAAAATGTTATTTTTTTTAAAATATGTAATACTTACAAATATGTTAAATATGGCACCAAAACTCCAAACACATAAAACACAACGAAATATACAGTAGTTTCCAATTAAGTTAAACTTGCGGCAACTAAATAAGTTACTAAATAAGTGTTTTCAGATTCAATAAGGGGTCATAAACATTTGTTTGTTTCTAACGTTGTTAATACGTTAAAGTCCCCATGAAATCAAAATTAAAGTTTTTTGGGTGTTAGTATCAATATGTTAGTCTTTAGGTTATCTATACACATATCTGTTTGTTGCTGCCATGTGTTTTGAGTTTGAGCTCCGTCAAGTTTATTCTTTATCGTCTATTTTTTATCTTAAAATCAATCTTATACGCCATCATTTTCGTTTCTATAATGTGTGAATATATCCCCTATCGTATTCTACAACAAAAACAATCAGAGCACCTTGTTATCCCTAGTTCTATTTTGACTTGCCGAGTCCGCTATTAGCATACAGCCCGTTAGCATCGCCAGCGTGGTTGCCGCTAATCTCGCTTACATTGCTAATACTCTA
>NW_015624650.1:182519-182882 GCF_001515625.1 Sinocyclocheilus rhinocerous | reverse complement strand
TTTAATCTACTTTTGTAAGATTAAGACCATTGTACCACTCGCCCTGAGACTATTCAATTGATACCACACATGACTGTAAATCTTATTTGCATTCATAAAGAACATGATGTGTGTCTACCTTTGAATGCAGGTGAGGACACGTTCGAGCTGGAGGCTGTGGAGAAGCAGATCCGCGACCTGGTGGAGAGGCAGACCCAGTTGAGAGAGCGGAGAGAATCATCCCAGGCTGACGCTCACAAGTCCGAGGTAAGTGTACAGCCCGCTGCTAACTCTCCCACCACCTCTACTCCGTGTGTTTCTCTGCACAGGCCCGGTGCACCCAGGACGCGATCTTCCCAGATGTCCTTCACTCCGGCGCCGGGA
>NW_015624650.1:178288-181896 GCF_001515625.1 Sinocyclocheilus rhinocerous | reverse complement strand
TTTTCTCCTATTAAATTCGGATAAGACAGAGATATTACTTATTGGACCAAAAAAAACAGTACACAGAATCTCTTGGATTACAATTTGTGCGGGGTTTGGGTTAAACAAATTAATTTTACTTGGTTTGAACCGCAGCTACGCTAATTATGTCTCTATTTGTTTCTGCAACTAGAAATTACACAAGCTTCAGTCTGGATCCAACCCTTACGCAGATAACACCTGAGACACCTGAGAAGAGATGATGCCAACCCCTCAGAGGACCTCAGATGATGCCAACCCTGAAACAACTACCACAAATTGCTACATATAATCATTGCTGTTAATAGTATTCATTGTCTGTTTGATTACGTCATTAACTGAATTTTACCATACATTTCTGCCATATGTACATTAACTGTACATACATTTAATTTGCTGTAAAGTTGCTTTGCAACGATTTGTATTTTGAAAAGTGCTATACAAATAAACTTGAATTGAATTGAATTGAATTTTAATATCCATGTTGATAATGAAAAAGATGCATTGGGATCAGCGTTCATAGACATTCTGAACTCTATTGGGGTTAGACAACACGTGTCAGGACCTACTCATTGTCGAAATCATATTCTAGATTTAATACTGTCACATGGAATTAATGTTGATGGTGTTGAAATTATGCAGCCAAGCGATGATATCTCAGATCATTATCTAGTCTTGTGCAAACTTCATATAGCTAAAACTGTGTACAGTGAATGGCACGTAGTGTACAATGTAGGCGAAAGGGAATGATTCAGACAGTTTAAATATGCTTTCGATTGGGGCAAATGAGGTCTGGTTTCACGTTGTTTCACGCGAACCGCGGCAGTGCACACAGTCTGGCTCCAGTCCAGAAACGCGATCGCTCGGAGCGGATCATATGCTCAAGTCGGCATATATTAAACACTCAACGGCTCTGACCCGTGCAGATATAAACAAAACGCTATTGGCTAATTTAAAAAGGGGGCGGGGCTGCTCGATATGTCCCGCCCTGTCTTCCTGTTTCAGTTGAAATTACGTCACCACATAGAATAACGCTGCGTGTTTCAAGGCACTTCAGGGGACCTTTAAAAGTTTATATTTTAGATGCTATTAATACATCACTATGTTTCAGTGTCTGTGCAAACTTAGGTCATGTGTGGTGACAAATGCGAAAAAGCTCTACCTCCTTTAGTGGACTTTGCTATCCTAGTTTTGCGACCTTAGGGAGCGTGATGGATTGTAGCGTGGTTGAAGACTAGTTAGGTACGCAGGAGCTAAACTATTAAGGGCCTTGTAAGTAAGTAATAATATTTTGTAACTGATACTGAACCCAAATAGGTAGCCTGTGCAGAGACTGTAAAATTGGTGTAATATGATCATATTCATATTCGTCAGCAGCCATATCACCCTGCAGCCCAAGACTGGTTGCCCACTGAAGCTAAGCAGGGTTGAGCCTGGTCAGTACCTTGATGGGAGACCTCCTGGGAAAACTAGGTTGCTGCTGGAAGAGGTGTTAGTGAGGCCAGCAGGGGGTGCTCACCCTGTGGTCTGTGTGGGTCCTAACGCCCCAGTGTAGTGACGGGGACACTATACTGACAGGTAACATATTTCGTAGTTTGGCAATGTTTCTAAGATGGAAGAATGCTGTTTTTGTGACATGGGAAATATGATTTTCAAAAGACAATTTGCTGTCTACTATAACACCCAGATTTTTGACTGTAGAGGAAGTAACTGTACATCCGTCTAGTTGCAAATTGTAATCCACGAGATTCTGTGTACTGTCTTTTGGTCCAATAAGTAATATCTCTGTCTTATCCGAGTTTAATAGGAGAAAATTATTGGTCATCCAATCTTTTTCATTTTTAACACACTCTGTTAGCTTATAATTTAGAAGTTTCATCTGGTCTTGTTGAGATATATAGTTGAGTATCATCTGCATAACAGTGGAAGCTAATCCCGTATTTTCTAATAATATTGCCAAGGGGCAACATGTATATCGAAAATAGCAGAGGACCTAGGACGGATCCTTGTGGCACTCCATATTTTACTGGTGATAATTGAGATGACTCCCCATTTAAATAAACAAAGTGGTAGCGATTGGACAGGTAGGATCTAAACCATCTTAAAGCCTGACCTTGAATACCTGTATAGTTTTGTAATCAATCTATGAGTATGTCATGATCTATAGTGTCGAACGCAGCACAAAGTTAAGGGCTTTTGTTATATTTCCTTCAATTATTCTGTCCCTAAACAAATTTAACAAAATAGTGTTACAGCAATTATACCTATTTATTATAAAGTGTTACATTTTACAATTAAATATACTGTATAATATATTCATTTGAAATGAGTCATTTTGACATTTCAGTAAGTTGTGAAGTAAGGAGTTAGGCTTAATATACTGATGTATATAGTTTATTGATTAGAGCTGATGCCATCTTTTTACAGGATCACTTATGTATACAGTATTGTGAGAGATTTGTGAACTCAGTTAATTTAGATACCACTGCTGGTCAAGCTCCAGAAAGGATAAAATTGTTCAAGTAGTCCATATGTGTCTTTAAAGGCCTGAAATAGCTTTATGTGAGGACTGGGGTCCAAATTCAAGTAATTATTTGCAGAAATGTTTCCCTTTGTTCTGCCTCACGAATAAGGAGGATAAACTTCATTGGCCTTTGTGCGTTCATGTCAAATTTGAATATCCAGAGTTTAAAAATGGAAGGTTCTATGTGCCACTGTGGATGTGATATACTGTATCGGGTGAGACGTAGGGAAATTGTGCTGCCAGCTGAGGTGACAGTGCATATCCACTGCTGCTCTGAGGTGGATTTTTCAGTACAAATAACAACAACAATTGAATTTCACTTTTTTGAAAGTTTTTAAAACAAATCTCAAGGTGGGCTGCAAGGAAACTCACTGATACTTGTGTCTCATTCTAGAAGTACAATACCCATCATTCACACACATACTACAAAAACTCCTACAATACTTGTGGACCTTAAATATACCCCTTTTCTAAACATAAGAAATGGAGAGGATTTCAATTGTATTAATCAGAAAATAAATTAAACTGAAAAGCAATGCATGTTACTTAAAAATACATATTACTTTGAAAAGTGACTTGGACACTATGATGTAAATATAACAGTTTTTGTTACTTAATAATATTTAATTTATCGATTGCATGCATGACTTGTAGAATATTACCATCAACACTCGCATATTTCTATCAAACTCCAAAGAGTCCTTCTCTTGTCACTTAGACACAAGATAAACGTGATTCACTGAGAATGAAATCTCACATTTTCAGACACTTTTGTTGTTAAACTAAATCTACAGTATATACCAGGGGTGTGGACTCGAGTCACATGACTCCAGACTTGAGTCCCAAATTTGATGACTTGCGACTCGACTCGACATAATTAAAGAAGACTTGAGACTCGACTTAGACTTTGACAGCAATGACTCGAGACTTGACTTGGACTTGAGCCCTGTGACTCGGAAGGACTTTATGATCAGATCAGAGTCGTTATTACTCTAGACGCGTCCCTAAAGCGTGCTTGCGGTTGACTGGCAAAAAGCCAGAGACTGCGTTCAGGGAGCGCTGAATA
>NW_015624650.1:164332-178136 GCF_001515625.1 Sinocyclocheilus rhinocerous | reverse complement strand
CTTAAAGCTGAGGACGTGCAACTCGACTTGGACTTGCCTGTCTTGACCCGGGACTTGACTTGGGACTTGTCTGTCTTGACTCGGGACTTGACTCGAGACTTGATTGCAAAGACTCGAGACTTACTTGTGACTTGCAAAACAACGACTTGGTCACACCTCTGGTATATACTGTGTAGTATTCAGTCCTTTTGCAAGACCCTGAACCTGAGGCTTGCACATTGTATCTCTGCTAAATGAAAAGGCCATTTTAGCATGAGATGGTGCTACAGTATCTAAAGAAAGAAAAAAATTATCTCTAAAAGAAATGTTTAAACTTATGTTTAAACTTATTTCATTTAAAAAATTTCAAACTTTCCAAACACAAAAGAATAGAGTACCAAACATCAGAATAGAGTACTAAGTAAACTAGATATCCTCAAGCAAACTGTATATTTCAAACAAACAAACAAACAAACGCATCCAATTTCTGAACACACACACATATATATATATATATATACTTATATACACTAAGTACCTGTAACTTCTATATACTAACAATTAATTGATCATTTGGTCCAGTGCACTTATTGTGTGCAAACATGTTTTAACATTGCTTCTAAATTATCAACATGAGCAACATGAAAAACCTGTTCTGTTGTCTTTTAGTATATTTTTTAATATTATAATAAGTAGTATTTCCAGACAATCACTCACTGGACTGAAGATGCTTAGGTTGCGTTATTTCAGTTTTTTTTTTATATATATATAAAAATCATGTTAAAATATGAGTATCGAATATGATACATCAGGCTTTTCAAGAATGTTTATTTGTCCATCTCTCAGTCATCACTGTATTGCATTGCATTATGTTAATACCCCACAATAAAAACTACAGAGCTTTAATCATAAAACATAGCATTTAAATATCTACTAAGACATATTGTTGGGAGATACTGAGTGACAACAGATATTTATGAGCTCCATATTCTTCTACTATATGAGTCATTAAAAACCTATCAAATATGATACTCTAAATAAATAAATAAACAATTGAAAATGATACTTTGCCAATAACAAAACTATTTCTACTACTACTACTAACTACTATTACTACAAATACTAAGGAGACCTACAACCATTCCTGCCCTCACTAACCCAGACCTCGGATGTCCAACATGCATTAATATATTTATATCAAGAGATGGATTCAACAGCCATCAGAGATAACACTGTTAATAAGAGGAATGTCTTCATCAGATACAACAGACTGCCATAGTAGTAATCTAGTATTCCATTCTGATCATTACCTTACCTTGTCTGACTTCTTACCCCACCTAAACTTAAACCAAGAGAACTTGACCTTGTGAAATGGTGTTAGATTCACTCCACCTCTCAAATCAACTAATTTTCAGAGCTCCCGCACTTGAACGTATCAGAATCCAGTCCGCATAGCAAACACTTTGCCTGCAGCAAATATTACCAAGCATCTGATTAATTTAGTCTTCAGTATTCTCAGTAGAGTTAAAGCACAGAAAAGTGAGTATTTTAAGGACTTTTCATGAATACATGAGTTTAATTTGGTTGATTGACATGGGAGAAGCAACAGAAATACAGAAACCAGAAAGACATTCGGGAGTTGTGTTTACAAGTATCAGAATACTTTCTACAAGGATTTGACTTGAAATGATTACGTTAAACAAATAATTTCTTCAGAGTTTCAAAGTGCTTCTCCTAACCTTAAACAAGCATTAGAGATATAGTCGACATTTCAAAAAGCTAATTTGATAATAATATCAACAACAGACTTGTACCTGTATATAACACCCACCTGAAAACATAGTTGAGCAAATGTGAGATGCATCGTCAACAACATTGTCATCTGCATTCAGACAAATATAGGTAAGTAATTGAAAAACAGGCAAGTGTTTATGTACTTTACTGCAGACAAAGTGGATTAGATGTAATATTTATCTGATAAACAATAGGTTTATGTACAAAAGTAAAAGTCAGGATAAACTTTTATGATTTAAATACCAATTATGTAGGGTCTATATTTTTATTGATTTTAAGGCCTGTTCACCTCAAGAACAATAACAGTAAAAATAACTTTATTGATAATTATACCAAACCAAATCTTGCTTTTGGGTTTCTCAGTGTTGCGTAAGGAGGTGTTGTTTGGTTTCTATAACATTAAAAAAATAGCTCCTTCACAAATTTCACATTGATCGTCATCAAAACATATGATCATCAAAAGCCCCTTTTTATTGTCTTTGACAAAGATATTGAGCAACAGATCCATATAATATTTCATCTTCAAATAACTCCAAAGCTCTGAAGACAGTAAACCTGTGCTGCCTTTTTATGTTGTGCAGTATATTTTGTTGAGATTAAATAATTTTATTTTTATTTTTTAATTAATTTTATAATTGGGTTTTCCATTAATAGTTGGAATTAATATATTTAGGTTGATTCAATAATATTAAATTATAATTTTGACGTGAATAAAACCAGTTCATTTAGATATTACCATTTTTAGGTTACTTTTTTCCTGTGTATCCATGCACATATTACCAAAAAAGCTAAAGGGAATTGCTCAATGCAAGGTTCAAAATTATGTCTCATGTTTAAAAGAGCTGTGAAAAATATTGTTCTAATTCCAGAAGTATGCCAGTTTAATAAATTGGCCTGATTTATTAATTTCTAATACTCTAAGGCTGTTTTCACACTTCATTCTGGGTTTGATTGCTTGGTCCAAAAGTAAAATTCCATCATCTTCCCCTTGCCCTCACAAGTTTATTTTTATATTGTACTTTTGAGCCTGAACCATGGTGTGTTTGTGTCATCAAAATGAGTACCTCTGTGAGTACTTGCAGCCATTATTTACCACTGCTAGGTAACAACCTACAGTGTTATTAAAGTATTTGTCCCTTTAGATTTACCAATACACCTTTACACCCACAGAACCACACTTGAGTCTGATGTGGATGCATTACAAGCGATGCAAAGAATGTGAATTGCTCTACAAAGGCAATTTACTTAGGTCAGCATCAAAAGCTCTGGTGTAAAAAAACACTCAAAGTCTCTTAGGCCCTGTACCGAATGTCCTCAGCCCTTGTGGTCTATGTCTGAGTCCACACTTGGGTGATGTAATACCAGATAAACTACTGTGTAGCATTCTGAGTCCGTGCAAAATGATGCACTGTGGTTTCACAGGGGGCTCATGTGCATCAGTCCGAATCATAAATATACAAATGGGAATTCCTATGGTCTCTTGGGCTTTAAGAACCAAGTCTATATTAAGTGGGGTGTTTCTGTATCAAGTGGGGGAGTCTTCTGTAATCATTACTTGAGATTTAAAATTCCCTGTATAGATGGAATTACCTTCTGTAAAATGTTTTGAAGAAATTAGTGCATATAAGCAATCATGTGGGAACTGACATTCTGGTAAATAAATAAATAAATAAATAAATAAATAAAAAGGTTAAATTCTGCCTGAAATCAATTTCTCTTTATAACCCCAGATATGCACTCCTTTTTAATATTTTCTTTATAATTAACAGCACAACATGCCCATCTTATTGGTATATAGACATTGCTTATGCTTATTCTATGCAAACCTATCACACGTCTGCAGAAACAATAACTTTATTTTCTGATAACTAATCCCATCCAAATAAGGCTTAAGACTTGACATTGAAACTTGACTCTGACATGCAAAACAATGACTTAGAGACATGTCTGGCATAAAATGTATTGGACTGCAAAATAACACTAATTTAGTGGAGCGTGCTTATTTAAGTAAACAGAGCTGGTTCTCTCAAACCACAGAATTGATCTGTAAAACAAGATTAGCTCATCATTTTTGTTTTGACTCTAAACAGCATTTGTTTTTGGATAATGATCTTGGTTTTGAGGAACAGACAGAGAAACTGGTACTATGTGAACATGTACACAGAACAGTATTTTAAGACTGGATGATTTGGTAACAGTTTACAATGAATTACATTAACAGCACTACCAAGCATGTATATATTGTACTGTATACATGTATATATTATATGATGCGGAAGATTCCATTTGTTCAGTGTGCATCCAAATAGTTATGAATGTATAAAAAATATTATTTTTATGATGATGATTATTATTACATCATTTATAACCAGATTAATAGAAATATAATGCACACCTGAATTAAAAATAA
Source organism: Sinocyclocheilus rhinocerous (assembly GCF_001515625.1). NCBI lineage: Eukaryota > Metazoa > Chordata > Actinopteri > Cypriniformes > Cyprinidae > Sinocyclocheilus > Sinocyclocheilus rhinocerous. Next base: position 173,953 of record NW_015624650.1, on the reverse strand, counting down.
AGATGCTACTGCCTCATTACTGAGAAATGTAATGTAGTTTTCCAGTAGAGAAGCTTTATGTATTCATATAACTCTTTGTGCTTGTGTGTTGGAAAGAGAAAGAGAGAGACATCGAGAGATTTGCTTCCCATAGATGTTAAGTATAGTAATTTTGTTCATTTCAGCGGGACACTGCAGTGAATTGTACGCAGGGGCGCCATGAAGAATGTTAAGGGAGGTATGCAAGACATAAATTTGGGCCCCCTTCTTCCAAATTAATGTGTTTTTTTTTTCTTTTGACGCTTAATAAGAAATGTAAAGAAAATAAATTGTCCAACAGTTTATCAGAATTCTCGGCCCGAGTCCGACTAGAGCCCGTGTTCTTTTTTCTCTCTCTCTCTTCCCCATTGCACAGCTGCTGTTGCAGACATGAAAATAATTCAGTTTTGATTTTAATGGCAAAGTGGTTATATTTCTTTTCGTTTCTTTATTAAGTTAATTGAGAAATATGTTTGGAACATTTTTTTGTTTGTTAAATTCAAGTTTTAGTTTTTTTAAAGTAACGACTAAGCAGCCTTTATTTGTGTGCACTCATAATATACAGTATATAAAACATTGTGCTTTTTTTTTTTAAATAAAGAAAACAAACAGGATGCGCTTTTCTGCCGTCTCGGTCACTGAACAGGAAATGTGCTTCACAAAAATGAACAGAAACTCAGCTTTAAATTACTACTTTAAAACTAAATAATTCAAATCAAAAACAAAAACTCTTTCATTATGTAATCCGTAAAGATGCAATTCTCTCTAAAGGCGCGTCCAGTGAGGAGATGGCGAGTCAGAATCGTCAACTTCATCTTTGCGACACTGACTCAGAAAACACTAGTTTATTAATAAATAATTACAATATCCCCTTACCATTTCCCCCTGACACATTCATGGTAATTTTGCCGAGGCTTTGCGGCAAGCTTTAGCCTATTGCGTGCACTTGAACGCGGAATAGGCTAGCCTAAATATTAAAGGCTCATTATGGTTTAGAATTTAAGTAATTAATCTCTGGTCAGGAGCAGCCCTAGTTTTAATGCAGTCCTCCTTTTTTTTTCTAAAATCTTCCAGTTGTGCTGAAGGCACGCTCGCTGCTACTGGTGGGGTCAATAAACACCGTCCGAGCCGGTCTTGACAGTCGCGGTATCATGGTCTCGTGTTGTTTCCACCAGCGTGGCACAATTTTTCATCACCATAATTGATAGATGTCTAAAATAATTTAAAAAATAATAATAATAAAATAAAAAATAAGGGGAAGCCTAAAACAGGCGCAATGCCCGCCTGCATCTGAGCTATGACGTGAAAAAAAGCCCGGCTCTAGGGGCGTAAGTTGGGGCCTGAAATGCAGGGCTCTAGATGTTAGAGACGCGGCTGTCTGAGTAACAACACACTGAATCGAGTTGTTACTCGCGGAATATTCAAATTGGCAAGGTGTATTGGTCCGTTAAAGCGAAAGACAATGCGCTTAAAAAAAAAAAAGTCGTGATTTGGGGCCCCCTAGCTTCCTGGGCCCATATGCCTGGCATATTCTGAACCCCCCGTAACGGCGCCCCTGATTGTACGTATAACTATCTTTTGGAGTTTTGCAAAAATGTAGGTAGAGGTATGGTTTTTCTCATGAGCCTATGTTGGAAAAATCCCCAACAATTATACTGCCTGGAAGACACAAACACAGACAACCGGAATGATGCAAACAGTGTAAATCCCAGTGCTGTTCTGTATATGAAAATATCAACACACTTGGAGCACTGCTCAGCTGATGGGATTTGATGACTATACATTTTGTGTGTTGTTTAATAATGAAGCGTTTTATAAAATATTACCCATTTACTGATCTTTGAAAAAAGTTTATTCATTTGATTTTAAAAATAAGTCAATAAATATGCAACATGATTTATAATTACCCACACATGGCTTCAAATCTACCACTTCAGACATGTTTTGACTCTCAAGGTCTTTGGTGCATCTTTATTTTATCAAGAAATTCAAGTGTATAATTACAAGTCTGAAGAAATAACTTGACTGACTAGTTGAGAGCAAGGTCAAAGTTAACTTCACTCTTCAACAACTGAGATGACAACAAATTAATCACTACTTGCATTATATATTCCACATGTATGATTTAATATCTTCAGCAGATGCAGTTGCAGGCTGATTAGACTGCGCAAATAAAGCTTCTAGAATATCTGCCAGTCGTATCTAATTCATCTCTGGACTGAACATAGAGCAAAAATAGACCCCTTCAAAGCCTTCATGTCTGTCCACCTTGTGGATACATAAAAAGAAAAAAAAATCAATCACATTATTTATTAATATATTCATTTCACCCTTTCAAAGTGCCAGGCTCATATAAAGGCAGACTTACACCGTTTCTATTCTGGCATCAGAGCTATGTTTAAATCTTTATTTACTTATTTATTTTGGACTCCTCAAAGACTTTAAGCTTTATATAAGCATGCAATCACTTTTTATTAATACTTTCACGTCTCTAGGAGTGGAAAAAAAGAGCCTGGAAGATATTCTCTCTTCAGACCACAGAGTTTGAGTGTGTTGAGGGGGTCTTGATCCCTGAGTAGTGCAGTTTCCTATAACACAATACATTATTGAGGACGCCTGTTTCCCAAGGGTTGTACTGGAACAACATGCATAGCCCTTTAAAAAAAGTGTCTGACATTGTATGTTGCTTTTCCAACCTAGCTGAAATTCTTTCCATATGTAAACTCACTATGTTAATGTATGCCAGAAGTCTGAATGTTTGGCTCTGAGGTGAATGGTAGTCAATTCAGAGCTCACTCCAAGGTCTCATATTCACAGAAGTACAGTTTGGCTTTGAGGCACAATAAACAAATGTTGAGGTAAATACAAACTTGGACATACAGTAGTTTCTTATCGTACAGGTTTGCTTTGTCTTTACATGTATGCATAGCATCTTCTTAATCTTAGAAGCTTGTGAGAAAACCAATCCCACTCTACAGCTTTGTCCTCACAAAAACACAAACCCAAACAAACCAAAGAAGTCATTAAAACAAGCCTCTGCCTTAAATTATGAGGCACTACAACCCCGCAGGCAACTGATTCACTGCAGTTTGTGAAAAACACAAGGCTTATTCTGATGCTGCAGTCAGCCATTTTAGGTCTTAATCTGATCGTGGCTGTTCTGCATCAAGTCACATCAAGTGCTTGGCTATTGATCCATTCATACAAACCTACAACGCTCATAACTCATAATTGCCTAGCTGCTCTAAAGAGGGTTTTAATCACACATTCCACAGCTCGTGTCTGTTTACAGTTCACACAAGAGTAATTACTGGCAGTTGTTTGTTTGTGCACCCTTTACACCACACATAATTGAATTTTGTTTGCGTTATTGACACACTATTTTCCTATATTATTTGGCCCACCATTATTGAATATTTGGGATCTGTCCATATATTTAGAATGGATGTGACATCTTCCAAATATCCTGAAAGCCAAATCCCATTTTCATTTGGCAGAAGTACAAGAGAGTGCACTGAACTGTACATGCTTTGCCTTTTTTTATTGTGGTTATTCTTTTAAAATAATCCCTAAAAACCTCATAAAATGCCCCCAAGGCCCCCCTATAAGCACATTTTTCTAGGGACAGAACTTTTTGATTTCAGAAAAGCATAAAAGTTATTCAAAACAGCTTTTGCCATTGTAGTAAATTCCCATTCATAGCAACCATATGAGAGTGGAGCAACATATCTAAAATCTAAGGAAAAGAATGGGGCTCCTCTTATGATACATAGCACCATTTGACAAAGGTGCTGAACAGCACCTTTAAAGATAGGTGCTATATAGCACTTAAAGTGGTTCCCCTATGATTCAAACCAATGAGTTGGCTTGAATCATTTTCACCATTTTTGTTTAGAGTGTAGGCACACTGGAAAAACGTCCCACTACCTACATTTTTGCAAAACACTAACATAAAATTCACTGCAGTTTCCAGCTGAAATGAACACTACTGACTGTAAAACATGTTTTTACATGACTCTTTGCACAATACAATGTTATGACCTCAGAACACTTTTGCCATTGTAAACACATACATTTTTATGTTGTAAACTTGCTCAGCAGCTCACCTAGTACAATGTTACACTTGTGATACGATAAAAGACATGGCAGATTTATTTTTCTTTTCTTTTCTTTTTATTATTATTTTTTATTTTTTTTTAATAACAATTGTTTGTTTTGATGTTCAAATTGTTTGTTTTTGTGTGAACACATGTTGAAACCCATTGAAACAAAATTTCCCCATGGGGATAATAAAAGTCACCACTACTACTACTACTACTACTAGATGTGTTTTTATCCCACGTTTTGCTCTGTTAACACTATCAGTTAGGTTTAGGTTAGGGTATAGTGTAGGTAGTACGTTATTTTCAAATGCAACCGAGCATTAATCTTTTAGCGCCTCTCATTGGACGTTTAATTTCTGAACTGATGCAATACGTACAACAACCAATGTAATAAAATGTTCCCACATTCATGTTCAATGGTTTCAGAGAAAACTGAACATACTTTTATCGCCACTCACTGGATATTTCACTGAAAGTGCTGTGAAAGTGCAAGAAGCAAATAAATAATTTTATATAATTATATCCTATAAATAATGTCACCACAGACACTTTTTTCCCTATGGGCCTGGGTTGCTAAATCAAGTAAAAATTTGGATGGCAATTAGACTTTCAGTTTAAGTCTGTTAGCTCTAAGACAAAATTAGTGTACACCTAAACCTTTACAAAAAGCTTTTTTTTTTAGCTTTTTTGTGTGTCTTAAGGGAAAATACTAACGACTCATGTTGCTCTACACCAATTTTTGTCTAATAAATTCCTGAGAATGCAAATATCACTCTTCATGGATTATCAGGTAGCAATTCGAATGACCTTGTTCTAATATAATTTATCTAAAATAATGAAGTCTACAATGTGTAATAAGTGAACAAATCTTTAATTAGCTTCCTGAGGCACAAGGTTTTTGTTGTGGCCGCTGTCTGTATGTTTCATTCACTAACCCAGAGGACTTTGAAGGCCAGGCCTTTCTCAGCAGGAGAATGAATATAAATGTATTTAGTATTCTCACATCAAGCTTCTTTTATTGATGAATGCAGTGGGCTCTCTTTTTTTTCTCTCTCTTTTGTCTGTGGTCAGGAACATCATATGAATACTGAGCATAAGTGGTTTAGTATGCTCTTAAAAAGGATACAACCTGCAATAAAATAGTCAGCAGCAGAAAACCTCAGAAAACAACAGGATATCAATCCATCTGCATCATTTCCTTTGAGAAAAGAGGCCTCCTTTACAAACGGCTTTAACCTGTGTTTTCAGTAATCAGATCATGATCAGGGATGAGTTCTGTTCATCAAAGGTGTAAATCCAAATGTATTTTTGTTATCTGCTTACAACGCTAAGTAAATGTGCACTGCAAACAATCATTATCCATTACTTTGACACACTGATTTGATGCACAACTAATCATTTCTATGCATAACTCCATATCATGTATGTAACCCACACATCAGACTATCAGGTCTTAATCATTTATTGTGTATGTATTTGGATACTTCCAAATAAAGTTAATTGTAATTTAATAATTTACTAATACATTATTACAATCAAATGCTGAATCTGTGTCACAGTTATGGACTGTTTGTTGTGTTTTCTCTCTTTGCCCATATTTGGTCATGTTCCTGTTCTCATTTTGTCATTATTAGTTGATCCTATTCACATGTTTACACTTAGTCAGCTGCCCTATTTATAGCCTCCTTTCTGTTCAGTTTATTGTCGGTTATTGTTTATTGTCAGATGTGCTTGTATCACCCTAAGTTTACCTCTCTTGTACCGAGTGAATTATAATTAAATGACTTTATGTGGAATACAGTCATCGTCTTCCTAGCAGCACGCGTGACAGAATAACTGACCTACAAAAACTAATTAAGTGGCGTCTGCCCATCTCCATCTCCATTGGAGTCGAGTCTGGAGGATCCCTCTACTCCACATTCAGTCTCCGAGGCCCAGACTCCGCCTCGGTCCTGCAACCCAGCGGCTCCACCATGGCTTCCAGCTCCCTCGTCTCCACCGGAGCCCGTCAGTCCACCAACTCCGCTGGGCTCCCTCGTCCCTCCGGCTCCGCCTTGGTCAGTCGTCCCCCTACCTCCACCTCAGGACTTCACTCCTCCGGCTTTGCCTCGTCCTTCCGTCCCTCCAGATCCGTTGGGCTCCTCCCTCCCTCCAGCTCCACCTCAGTCCTCTGTCGCTTTGGCTCTGCCGCGGCCTTCTGGATCTCCGCCTACACTGCGGTCGCCAAAGCCTCCGGCTCCGCCTTGGCCCTCCGGATCTTCGGCTTCACCCTGACTCTTCGGCTTTCTGTCGCCGCCTCGGGCTCCACCACCTGCTCCGCCGCCATCGGTCGGCCCCCTGGAGCCGTCAGCCCTTCCTCCACCTTGACTCCTCCCTCCGTCGGCTCCACCGTGGGCCGCTATCATGACTGTGGCCTGGATCCTGCCTGCCTCCTCCTGCTCCAAGTCCCGCCTGTCTCCTCCCTGGCTCCTCCCTCCGTCTGATCCTCCCTGGCTCCTCCCTCTATCTGATCCTCCCTGGCTCTTTTCTCCATCTCCACCCTGGACTCTGGTTGTCATCCTCCTCCCGGGTGTCCGTCCTCCACCGGAATCTCTTCCAGTATGTGTCTGCCTGCCTTCCTGCCAGCCCTTTTCCATCCCACTTCCACATCTTTGTCCTCCTCCTAAGTCCCCCTCTGTCCCACCCTTTTTCTCTGCGGCGCGAGGTCGCACCTTCCAGGAGGGGGGCGAAATGTCACAGTTATGGACTGTTTGTTGTGTTTTCTCCCTCTGTGTCCATATTTGGTCATGTTCCTGTTCTCATTTTGTCATTATTAGTGGCTCCACCATGGCTTCTAGCTCCCTCGTCTCCACTGGAGCCCGTCAGTCCACCAACTCTGCCGGGCTCCCTCGTCCCTCCAGCTCTGCCTTGGTCAGTCGTCCCCCTACCTCCACCTCAGGACTTCACTCCTCCGGCTTTGCCTCGTCCTTCCGTCCCTCCAGATCCGTTGGGCTCCTCCCTCCCTCCAGCTCCACCTCAGTCCTCTGTCGCTTTGGCTCTGCCGCGGCCTTCTGGATCTCCGCCTACACTTCGGTCGCCAAAGCCTCCGGCTCCGCCTTGGCCCTCCGGATCTTCGGCTTCACCCTGACTCTTCGGCTTTCTGTCGCCGCCTCGGGCTCCACCACCTGCTCCGCCGCCATCGGTCGGCCCCCTGGAGCCGTCAGCCCTTCCTCCACCTTGACTCCTCCCTCCGTCGGCTCCACCGTGGGCCGCTATCATGACTGTGGCCTGGATCCTGCCTGCCTCCTCCTGCTCCAAGTCCCGCCTGTCTCCTCCCTGGCTCCTCCCTCCGTCTGATCCTCCCTGGCTCCTCCCTCTATCTGATCCTCCCTGGCTCTTTTCTCCATCTCCACCCTGGACTCTGGTTGTCATCCTCCTCCCGGGTGTCCGTCCTCCACCGGAATCTCTTCCAGTATGTGTCTGCCTGCCTTCCTGCCAGCCCTTTTCCATCCCACTTCCACATCTTTGTCCTCCTCCTAAGTCCCCCTCTGTCCCACCCTTTTTCTCTGCGGCGCGAGGTCGCACCTTCCAGGAGGGGGGCGAAATGTCACAGTTATGGACTGTTTGTTGTGTTTTCTCCCTCTGTGTCCATATTTGGTCATGTTCCTGTTCTCATTTTGTCATTATTAGCTGATCCTCTTCACCTGTTTACCCCTCGTCAGCTGCCCTATTTATAGTCTCCTTTCTGTTCAGTTTACTGTCGGTTATTGTTTATTGTCAGACGTGTTTGTATCACCCTAAGTTTACCGCTCTTGTACCATGTGAATTATAATTAAAGGACTTTATGTGGAATACCGTAATCGTCTTCCTAGCAGCACACGTGACAATCTGGTTATTAACAATGGACCAAAAGCTAACATTTTCTAACATAATGAACAGTCATATTTGCATTAACTAACATTAAAAAAGATGAACAAATACTATAACAAATGTGTTGGTTACTGTTAGTTAATGCATTAACTAACATTGACTAATGAGACCTTATTGTTAAGTGTTACCAGAATAGTTCACCTGAAAATTGAAAACTGATGGGTTTGTTTCTTACAAACACAAAGCTTTTCACTTCAGAAGACATTAAATGACTCTTGAATGATTACTTGTGGATTATTGTGATGCTTTTAACAGCTGTTTGGACTCTCATTCTGATGGCACCCATTTACTGCAGAGGATTAATTGGTGAGCAAATTATGTAATGCTAAATTTCTCCAAATCTGTTCCGAAGAAGTAACAAAATCATCTACATCTTGGAGAGTGAGTAAATATTCCGCAAATTTTCAATTTGGGGGGGAAAAGGCCTATTCCTTTAAAAACCTTCTTTTGATTGTGACATATGATTCAGACATTTCTTGACGGTTTTTCACCATTTTAGTTCAGCAGCCATTAGTAACTGTGAAATAAAATGTGAGCAAGTCTTTCTGAAAGCTTGATAAAACTGTACTATTGTATTATTATGCAAATCTGATCATCTTATGCAAACCCATTCAAATCGAGATGTTAAGCACTGAAGCTTATTAAATATTTAAGTATGCAAATTAAGATTTTTCCCCTGCTATTAGAAACCTGCTTACAGAAACAAAGTATAGCATTGCTGTAGTTTTTTTCCCTATGGTTTGTGCCATTGCATCAGCTCCAGATTATGTTGAACGTAGTCACAAAAAAGGCTGAAGTGAAAAGCGGTTAAGCTATGACAGCTATAATGCACAACAGTTGGTCTTCTAACTGATGAGATTTAATTAAATTGACACATAACCTCTAGCTAATGTCAGTCACAGAATCCAATCAATGACACATTATCTGCATCAGAGCTCGGCATGTACATTGCTCATACTGTGCTAATAGGTTATTTTCTTAGAGTGCTGATTAACACATGCAATTTTTGCACAATATTGCATCTTCTAAAGACATTAATTGACAGACAATGACCATGCATAATGTATTTCTGATGATATCTCTACAAGCTAGATTAAAATTCTTGATTTTGACATGCCAACTCCAATAGCTCACAAATCGAGCGCAGCGTTACTTCAGTCAGGCCACGTAGGCATAGTGCTGCGACCAGCTGACGCGGTCAGCTGTCAAATCGCTCCAATCACTACCATTTCTCCTATTAGATACGGGACATATATACGTGGCATTACTGCTCGGTAAGTATGCTCAAACTGCTCGCAACCCTCCCTCCCTCCCCACTATAAGCATGAGCATATTACTGTGCACCTCCTGGTTGTCGTCTTCTTTTGTTTCAGATCACTAAGGCTTTCAAGTCCCAGCTGGCGGGATATAACCAAGCTACAGTATAGACGTCCCACTGCCACATCTACACGATTACCACTGTTCGCTTTTAAAGACATTACTAAGTGTCTTAATTGTCTATGTATTTCCAAGCTGATGGTTCCGGGGTCCTGTGGTCCTGTGGTCCTGTCTGAACTGTGACAATAGTCACAGTTATATTTAGGGTTTTTAT
>NW_015624650.1:143514-157161 GCF_001515625.1 Sinocyclocheilus rhinocerous | reverse complement strand
TCCATCATGACTGTGGCCTGGCTCCTCCCTCTATCTGATCCTCCCTGGCTCTTTTCTCCATCTCCACCCTGGACTCTGGTTGTCATCCTCCTCCCGGGTGTCCGTCCTCCACCGGAATCTCTTCCAGTATGTGTCTGCCTGCCTTCCTGCCAGCCCTTTTCCATCCCACTTCCACATCTTTGTCCTCCTCCTAAGTCCCCCTCTGTCCCACCCTTTTTCTCTGCGGCGCGAGGTCGCACCTTCCAGGAGGGGGGCGAAATGTCACAGTTATGGACTGTTTGTTGTGTTTTCTCCCTCTGTGTCCATATTTGGTCATGTTCCTGTTCTCATTTTGTCATTATTAGCTGATCCTCTTCACCTGTTTACCCCTCGTCAGCTGCCCTATTTATAGTCTCCTTTCTGTTCAGTTTACTGTCGGTTATTGTTTATTGTCAGACGTGTTTGTATCACCCTAAGTTTACCGCTCTTGTACCATGTGAATTATAATTAAAGGACTTTATGTGGAATACCGTAATCGTCTTCCTAGCAGCACACGTGACAATCTGGTTATTAACAATGGACCAAAAGCTAACATTTTCTAACATAATGAACAGTCATATTTGCATTAACTAACATTAAAAAAGATGAACAAATACTATAACAAATGTGTTGGTTACTGTTAGTTAATGCATTAACTAACATTGACTAATGAGACCTTATTGTTAAGTGTTACCAGAATAGTTCACCTGAAAATTGAAAACTGATGGGTTTGTTTCTTACAAACACAAAGCTTTTCACTTCAGAAGACATTAAATGACTCTTGAATGATTACTTGTGGATTATTGTGATGCTTTTAACAGCTGTTTGGACTCTCATTCTGATGGCACCCATTTACTGCAGAGGATTAATTGGTGAGCAAATTATGTAATGCTAAATTTCTCCAAATCTGTTCCGAAGAAGTAACAAAATCATCTACATCTTGGAGAGTGAGTAAATATTCCGCAAATTTTCAATTTGGGGGGGAAAAGGCCTATTCCTTTAAAAACCTTCTTTTGATTGTGACATATGATTCAGACATTTCTTGACGGTTTTTCACCATTTTAGTTCAGCAGCCATTAGTAACTGTGAAATAAAATGTGAGCAAGTCTTTCTGAAAGCTTGATAAAACTGTACTATTGTATTATTATGCTAATCTGATCATCTTATGCAAACCCATTCAAATCGAGATGTTAAGCACTGAAGCTTATTAAATATTTAAGTATGCAAATTAAGATTTTTCCCCTGCTATTAGAAACCTGCTTACAGAAACAAAGTATAGCATTGCTGTAGTTTTTTTCCCTATGGTTTGTGCCATTGCATCAGCTCCAGATTATGTTGAACGTAGTCACAAAAAAGGCTGAAGTGAAAAGCGGTTAAGCTATGACAGCTATAATGCACAACAGTTGGTCTTCTAACTGATGAGATTTAATGAAATTGACACATAACCTCTAGTTAATGTCAGTCACAGCAATCCTATCAATGACACATTATTTGCATCAGAGCTCATTGCTCATATTGCTCATACTGTGCTAATAGGTTATTTTCTTAGAGTGCTGATTAACACATGCAATTTTTTGCATCTTCTGCATCTTCTAAAGACATTAATTGACAGACAATGACCATGCATAATGTATTTCTGACAATCTCTCTACAAGCTAGATTCAAATTCTTGATTTTGACGTGCCAACTCCAATAGCTCACAGCTGAAGGTTTTATTGCTGTTAGCAGAGATATGAGCAGTGCTTATTAAGTTTCCATTAAGTGATGCACTAATAATGTCCAGCTGCATGTTGGCATTACTGCTCGGTAAGTATGCTCAAACTGCTCGCAACCCTCCCTCCCTCCCTCCCCACTATAAGCATGAGCATATTACTGTGCACCTCCTGGTCGTCGTCTTCTTTTGTTTCAGATCACTAAGGCTTTCAAGTCCCAGCTGGCGGGATATAACCAAGCTACAGTATAGACGTCCCACTGCCACATCTACACGATTACCACTGTTCGCTTTTAAAGACATTACTAAGTGTCTTAATTGTCTATGTATTTCCAAGCTGATGGTTCCAGGGAGTTAATGTTGAAGCTCTTGTATGTTCAATTAATTTTGGAGCAAGAACCCCCATAAGGAACCATACCGCCAAAGATAAATTGTGTTTCAATAAACTCAAGTAACTTGCCAAAGTGGTCCTGTCTGAACTGAAGGTTTTATTGCTGTTAGCAAAGATATGAGCAATGCTTATTAAGTTTCCATTGAGTGATGCACTAATAATGTCCAGCTGCATGTGGAATATCAACTATAGAATAATCTCAGTGACGGTGACACAAAACAGAGTGATTTCAGAGCCAAGGTGCACAGTGTGTAACAGACAAATTCAAATGACTTAAAGTGCTTTTTTTATGTATATGTTGATTTATATGAGGTAGGAATATCATGAGGATGTGGATATTGAAAATAATAAATAGTATTGCAGGACATACAAATAAATATATACACTATAGACAACTAATAATAATAATAATAATAATAATAATAATACTAAATATCATCAACTGTTTGATTACCAAAGTGCTCAATAGAAGAAAGCAACTCATTTAGGTTTGGAACAATTTGAGGGTGAGAAAAATGATGGCAGTTTTCTTTTTTTCTCTCTAATTTGTGGAATAAAAGCAATAGCGGGATGATGTGCAGTTTCACAGCATATTAAGTTAATGTCACACAGAATCATCTGAGATCATAGAGAATAACGCAGAGATTAAACTAAATATTAATATCAGTGCAGTGGTTTAAATATCATGGGAGAGTTAGTTGGGTAAGATAAAGCAGTGAGTATCTGTGAGACCACAGGGGAAAGATTTTTTTTTTTTTCTACACAGCAAATCAGAGACAGGACACAACAACACCACCAAAAATATTGACACATGAATTACTATATATACTACATTTACGATACAATATGAGTGGTGAAAGATGGCAGATGCTTTGGTGTAACTGTCCAGTAATTCTTAGAGCACTAATAATCTCACTATTACTTTACACTCTCTACACTTTCTACTTTTGCCCTTGCTCACTTCAGCTAAGCATCATTGTTTGAGAATATGGTGTTATTTCCTTTCAACACTGCTTATTGGCCTGGCCTGTGCAGATCTTGAGTCCAAAAAAACAAAACACACACACACGGCTCAATGACCCAGTGACATTCAATAAAAATATTCGTTAATAGGAAGAAAAAAGTAAAAGGGGATTTGTTTTCTTACAAAAACTTTGATAACAAGAGTGAAGGGTTGTGCTTGATGAATGCAGTCACCATGCAATTTGTGTGAAAATAGTGAAATGGGAATACAAGTTGTTATTTTTTTGTATCTGTAGAAAGGGTCCACATGACAATTTTCAAATAACAAAGAGCTGTGGATGTCACAGTTTTGTGTTCATGTTCTGTTAAATGAATGTGTACAAAATGTGTAGAATTTTGTTGAATGAACTGAAAATCAGTTTAGTTGATACTTAACAGATGAGCTAAAAATTATGAAATTGTTCTTTGATTTTAATTGTTGAATACAACTGCGAATAGCAAGACCAGTGCCAGAAGGGGAAAATCAGCATTTTAAAGGGGCAGTGTATACTGCCTTTATTGCTATAATAATTTATATTAAATAATACTTTACCTTACATTAATTACAGTTCTCGCTATAAAGAATTTGTATTTGCTATAGAAAGTAAAGGGACATCAATAAACATTTGTAGAAAATGAGTGTATTTTCAATAATTAACTAAATGTTTTGATGGGGAAAAAAAAGATAAGTAACACTGTTTTCATGCTGACCTATAAGCAAAACTCAAGAATATGTTACAAGACTGTTTACACATGACTGTGCACTAAAACCTTTACTATCTAGTGTAAACAGTACCCATTCTTACCAAAAAATAAAAAAAAAGATATATTGTATATATTTCTGTCATGACTCGGAGAGTTTAGCATGATAATGTACATGACAATGTTAATGTGTTTAGTCTTGGAGGAATAGATTTGCTATGCTGCTGCAGCAGAGCAAGTACCGAGACTTGATACTGCCAATACATCAACAGACATGTGAGCACATATTTAAAACTATATAAACAATAATCTCTAGCTTCCACTAACTGTCGTGAGCATGTTCACAAGAGAGTGGTGTTCCAACGGATAATGTAGGACGTAGGCATAGCATAAGCTCCGGTGAGAAGTGACGAATGCGGAAACGCAGTGGAGAGAGGAAAACAAAACACTGGTCACCAATTAGAAGTACAAAACAAGGATTTGTAAAGAAAAATGTTGGAGGATTTCGATAAAGCCAAGGGGAGACTGGTAAACAAAACTAGGCTCTCGTGAAACTAGCATATTCTCACTGGAGCTTACGCTACGCCTATGTCCTACATCATCCGCTGGAAAGCCACTCTCTCGTGAATACGCATACGACAGTTAGTGGAAACTAAAGATTACGGTTTATAAAGTTTTAAATATGGATATTTTTCTTACACAAACGCATCACTTCAGGAGGCCTTTATTAACCCCCCAGTGCCATGTGTAGTACTTTTTATGATGGATGGATGCATTTTTTGGGCTTCAAAATCTCGATTATAAAGCTTGGAAGAGTCAGAACATTTTTTAATATAACTGTGATTGCATTCATCTGAAAGAAGAAAGTCATATACACCTAGGATGCCTTGAGGGTGATTAAATCATCAAGTAATTTAAATTTTGGGCTGAACTATCCCTTTGACTCTAGTCAGAGCACTCACTATATGTAGTTAACAAATAGATACATCGCAAGCTGATGAGATAAGAAACCCCAGCAACAACCTGAAGCAAAATATCATAAATTAAAGTAATTTGATAATTGTCATTGGCATAACTTTTATACTCTTATATGTATAGTAAAGTCATTAGGATGATAAAAATAGCATGCCTCTGATGCTGCGTGCAGCTGAAATCATTTTTCCCCCCCGTTTCTTTGTTTGTTTCTTTCTTTCTTTTTCCACATTCAGATAAAGATGATTTAGGCAAAATGTGCTTAACTGTTGTTACAAAAATGTCTTAATAATCTGTAAAAAAGGGAACATTTATATTATATTATATTATATTATATTATATTATATTATTACTTTAAGACCACATCCAAGCTATTCAACTTCAGCACATTGATAACTTGAAGTAGAACTCTGTTTAAGCGGTGAATGTGTAGCTATTTTTTTTTTCAGTCACATATTTGATATGTAATTCTTATGTTATTTCATCTCTGGCCTTCATGTTCATGTCTTCAGATCAAACATGATGTGCTTTTGTAGATGGCATTACTGTGAACAGCCTAATGGCATGTGTTTACAGTTCTATTCAACAAACAATTTTAGTGCCTATCAGTGTTTTCAATAAACAATTTCAGTGATTTTTTTTCAGTGCCTCTACTGTGCTTGTGTTTGGACAAATCTGAGCTCTGAAAGGCTATCAAGTTTAAGGTTGAATACTGTGTGAATGAGAAACACGCTTTAGCCCCTCTCAGATAAACATTCAGTGATTTGCATAAGAGCTTTCCTGTGGCTGAAGTAACAATGTAATGTGAAGCATTTGTTTTACATGCTGGCCAGCAACATAGTGTCCTTTTACTTTCAGGTGAATCTTGAACTGTTTTAGAAAAACAAAAAAGCATACAGATTTCATTTTTTTATATAATCTACATATTTCTGTCACATAGAGAGTTTTCACAAGGTCTGTATCTCAGGAACCAAGGGCAAGGTCCATCAGATGTCAAAAAATATAAAAATGCTTGTTTTCTCTAATGTTGGCTTCAAATATCTAGATACAACTGAGTTAAGTTAGAACAATACATCTGAATTCTGAATCTGAATTCATACAAGGTAAATCTACTGTATGTAATCAAGGCAGATTTTAACCATGTTCTTATTCACTTTACAAATGTCTGGCCAGTGCAAGATGTCACATGGGTTCTATAACTCAGTTACAAGAGCTGTTAGTACCAATGATTTGAAGTTTTTTACATTTAGTCATTTACCAGATGCTTTTATCCAAAGACACTTACAAATGTGGAATCCAACAAGTGATTTATGATAAAGAAGCAATAACACGAGAAGCGCTAGCAATATAAAATTTCATATATTGTCCAGAATAGTAGAAGCTAGAAGAAGGAGAGATATAAGAATAGTAAAAGCACAGAAGTATGCAGTTAAATGCTCACAGAAAAGATGAAGAGATGAGTTTTCAGTTGTTTCTTGAATATTGCCAGGTATTAGACTGTCCGGATAGGGTTAAGAAGATCATTACACCAGCCAGGAACAGTGAATGAAAATGTTCTGGAAATGTTGTGCCTGGCAGGCATCTAGAGGGGATGTAGACTTGTAAGAGAGAGAGTGAAGGTAGGAGGGTGCAGAGCCCGAGGCTATTCTATAGGCAAGCAGCAACTGGTAGGCAGTGCAGATATATAAAAAATGGTGTGAAGTGGGCTTTCTTGGGTTCACTGAAGACCAGTCGTGCTGCTGTGTTCATTTGTAGAGGTTTGATTGCACATGTTGGAAGTTTCTGAATTGTGACAATCCAATCCGATAATGTATAAAACATTTTAAGTAGGTTAAAGATATTCTGTAGAATATAGTGTTTCATATTTCTTTATTATTATTATTATTATTATTATATGGCTAAAGGTACCAATATCGATGAACTAGGAATGCCATTGTTTTTAAGACAATAATGGTGGAAATGTATGTGTACAGATATTGTCTTTTTTTAACTATAAATCTACACTGAGAAATATTCACTAGAGTGAAGTGTGACAACATGTCTCAGTCTTCCATTGTATTATTATTATTGATATTCAAAAATCCAGGCCAAATGTCAAGGGCATTTCAGAGTACCCAATCTAGTGTTGTTTTTCAGATGTGGCTTACCTGAAATTATTTTGAAAGAAACCCTATAAAGCCCAGATCTATGTGTGTTTAAATAAGGTAAAACAAAACAGCAAATAAATTCTCAGGTAATATGTTTTTGTTATGAATTTTGCTGATGTACTAATGGACTAAGCCAAGAGTCATCAAGATTTCCACAGCAATCTCTACACACTTATTCTCTTTTTTCATGTCTCCTCTCATCTCTACAGGGTGCATGGGAAATCTCTAGTCACCACGGTAACAAGAGTGCTTGTGCTCTCACTTCAAACTGACAGTGTTGTGTCCATAAACATTAACTATCGTTTGACATGATGTCAGAGGCCAGTCTCCTGGGGTTCTTCAAATCAGAATTTCAAATGTACCCTAGTAAAAAAGTAATATATTTAAAATATTTTTTTATATACTAACCCTGCGTCTCAGTGTTCATACTATCCATCCTAAATAGTATGTGAGATTAGAATAAGTGTGTCCTAAAGCATAGTATGTTGAAAAGAGTATGCCAAAAGTCCCCGGTTGGTCTACTATTTCAGGTCGATTTTTGAAGTGTGGATCCGTGCACACTCTAATGGCTAATATTGCCCACAATCCATTGCGCTTAGGCGAAGGATTCGGTCCAGAACTACAAACACGAATAAAACGCGTTAAAAACTACAAACATGGCAGATGTGCACGACCGGCGGTTAGGTTTAAAGTTCTCGGCATGAAAGACCCGCGACTGGCAGATCAATGTGCTACTTCTTTTCTCTCCAATACGGTAGGAAGTTAAATGAAACGCAATGTGGAGGATGTTAACTGTAACAAGATGATTGGGTAACACTTTATTTCGATAGTCCACTTTAGACATTCTATTAACAGTAAGTAACTTTGCAACTACATGTCAACTAGCAGTTAGTAGAGTATTAGTAGACTGTCTGCTTAATATCTTCTAACACTTTCTTTGTCAACTTATTCTACCCATAATAAGCAAGTGTAGCTGAGTATGTGCGGTCAGAGAGACTAGCACTACTGGTGATAGACTGCAGCACAGCTGATGAGAACAGGTGTTCAGAGCCGCAGAAATCACACACTGCGTCTGCTTCACTCGTCTGAGCTGCAGCCCTGTGTCCCAATGTTCATACTATGCATCCTAAATAGTATGTGAGATTAGAATAAGTGTGTCCCAAAGCATAGTATGTTGAAAAGAGTATGCCAAAAGGATAGGTCACGGATCCCAATCACGGATGGTCTACTATTTCAGGTCGATTTTTGAAGTGTGGATCCGTGCACACTCTAATGGCTAATATATTGCCCACAATCCATTGCGCTTAGGCGAAGGATTCGGGAACGAACTACAAACACGAATAAAACGCGTTAAAAACTACAAACATGGCAGATGTGCACGACCGGCGGTTAGGTTTAAGGAGGCTTAGAAAAAGGGGTTTGAGTTACTAATATTCAACATTTAACCTGGTAAAAAATATTTATTTAATGTTATCTGTGTTATATTTAATGTGCAACAGCAATGTAAACTTTTATAAACATCCGCTTGGTCGTTAACTTTTAAATGCATCATTATGCATAAAATATGAGCAGAGTTCTCGGCATGAAAGGCCCGCGACTGGCAGATCAATGTGCTACTTCTTTTCTCTCCAATACGGTAGGAAGTTAAATGAAACGCAATGTGGAGGATGTTAACTGTGACAAGATGATTGACAGGCCAGTTTACAGTGACAGGGTGCGTGTATCTATGCGACAGAGCGCCTGTTAAAGACGCAGTTGTGTGACGTGATAGTATGTCCCAAAGTTTGCCTACTCTTCTACTACACACTCAAAACGGTGTACTTTTTCTTCACCAAAAGAGTACATACTTTAAGGGCGTAGTATAAGTAGGCACATTGAGATGCAGCATTTGTATACACCGATCAGGCATAACGTTATGACCACTGACAGGTGAAGTGAATAACACCGATTATCTCTTCATCACGGCACCTGTTAGTGGATGGGATATATTTGGCTGCAAGTGAACATTTTGTCCTCAAAGGTGATGTGTTAGAAGCAGGAAAAATGGGTAAGCGTAAGGATTTGTGCGAGTTTGACAAGAGCCAAATTGTGATGGCTAGAAGACTGGGTCAGAGCATCTCCAAAACTGAAGCTCTTGTGGGGTGTTCCCAGTCTGCAGTGGTCAGTATCTATCAAAAGTGGTCCAAGGAAGTGTAACCCTCTCTAAAGGGAAAGTACACACTAGGTTCAAATACTCAAACTTAAAGCAAATGGATTCTAAGGTGGTGAATAGTATAATTGGAAGTTATTGACAACACACAAATTGATTACCATTGCCCATGAACTGTATTGAAATGAGCACAATATATATTTAACACAACTGTTGTAGCAAGAACATCAGTAAAGTGTGGTGTGCAATCAGTGTATGTGTTTCAGTTTTTTCCAAGTTCCACAGTCCAGTTTTGAACATCATAGAAAAAATGTTCCCTTAATGTAAAAAAATCAGTTCTGTCTCTTTTTTTCCTAAAAGTAGTTGATGAAGCAAATCAAAAGGGGGTGCACATGAAGGCCCACTGAGATCCTACCGCACAGTGGGATCATCTGAAACATCCTTCAGAAAGCAGTAAATCCATGGATCCAATGATCAAGGGTGGGTGGCTCGCCATCTTCCTTCCAGAAGAATTCAATAGCATACAAAAACCTGGCCTGCAATAAAACTGGCACATCCATATCATGTTACTCAATAATCAACTGATATGGACCTTAATGTAAAATAAACTCTGTTTAAACAATCAATTAATTAAAATCATGAACTCAACTGCTTAAACAGTCACAATCATGTGCTCAATTCACTCAATATACATACTGAAGGTACAGAATGCCCACTCAGTGAATTGTTGTCAACAATGTGACTTCCACACTCTAAATAATGAACAATAATCACCATTCACTTTATCTATGCATAGAACTTTTACATCAAGTCGATCACATTCACATTTCTTATCATAAATCACATTATGCATTCTCAAACACGCATTGAAATGGCTGCTCAGCACTGCAGCAATTGAATCACACATCAATCAAAGATGTTCAACTCAAAGAAATTATTTGATCATAACATGAAGAAACATTGGAACAAGTATGGCAAATCTAATTTAAACTTTAAAGTTAATATCAGATCATTTAAACTTAAGCTTGTTAACACACACCGAGATTCAAGTTCACAGTATACAGCTTCGCAGAAGACACAAATTCAAAGAAGCCAGGACACAACTTCAAAATTCAATTGTTCAAGAGTTCATGACAAACTTCATCATCTTGTAGAAGGAACATCAGCTCCCAATCTCTCTAAAACAATCCATTATTAGAGTAATCAAATCAGCTTCTCTGCATCTGCACAACCATAATCTCATTCTCTGCCGAGAATCTCATTCACTCACATGACCCCAAAAGGTTATGTGCTATTTTTCCACCAATAGCAAATTTTCATCAGCTAACAAACTAACAAGCATCAGAACTGGAACACGGAGCAATGGAAGAAGGTGACCTGGTCTGATGAATCACGTTTCTTTTACATCACATGGATGGCCGGGTGCGTGTGCATCACTTTCCTGGGGAACACATGGCACCAGGATGCACTTTAGGAAGCAGGCAGTGTGATGCTTTGGGCAATGTTCTGCTGGGAAACCTTGGGTCCTGCCATCCATGTGGATGTTACTTTGACACGTACCACCTGCCTAAGCATTGTTGCAGACAATGTACACCCTTTCATGGAAACGGTATTCCCTGGTGGCTGTGGCCTCTTTCTGCAGGATAATGTGCCCACTTACATCCAACTTACAGGACTTAAAGGATCTGCTGCTAATATCTTGGTGCCAGATACCACAACACACCTTCAGGGGTCTAGTGGAGTCCACGCCTCGACGGGTCAGGGCTGTTTTGGCAGCAAAATGGGGACCAACACAATATTAGGAAGGTGGTCATAATGTTATGCCTGATCTGTGTATAATCTTTTAACATATTGCTCGAGACTTAGTGATATAAAAAGTATAATTAAACTTAATTTGGAGTACTACTTGTGCACAATGCACATTTCTTAATATTAAGCCTAAAATGTCTTTTAAAGTCACTATAGATGAGGATTGTATGATCTTTGAATAATATCGGTCTTTAAATGCAAGATTTTTTAAAGTGTACCTGAAGTATTCTTGCAATAGTTCTACTTTAGCACAATCAAATATACTTAAGTATACATTTAGTTGGACTTCAGTACTACTTCTGCACAATTAATGTGCATTACAGTTTTTTTTCAATTGCTAACAAGCGTTTACCAATACTTAAAGTACTTTTTCTAAACTCTTAACACAGCAACACACCTACATCACACATTTTGTTAAATAAATACAAACTCTACATTTCAAAATGCTGAATACCTTTTTCTACATATACTAACTCTATCAAAACACAGCAAACCCGATTCAAAATCGAGTCATTCGGTCAAAACATTAGCACTACTTTTCTATCCAACAGAAGCATAGCCAATCATAGCACAGTGACTGTCAAAATACTAACATTTGATGACTTTACAAAAACTCCATTACTTGTCATGTTTCAGTTCTAGACAACACAAAAATCTATTGTTTTTTTATAATTTAGTTACCTTCAACTGAAACCCATTTGACATTTTTTATTTGTTGAATTTGTTCATTCTTGGGAACATACTGTCTACAACTGAATGAGTCATTACTTTATAGAATGTACAATAGAAAAAATAGGGTCCCCTATGCAGAAATTCAGTTGGAACCTTGATTTAAATTGCTTTCCAGTGGGTGGGGGTTGGGTGTGGATGGTGCCCCCATGGTAGCTGATGCCAGTGATCAACAAACATTACAACATACATGGCCTTTGGTTACTATGTAAGCTTGTTTCCGTCACAGGATAAAAAAAGTAAAAACGGTAATTGTGACCTTTTTATCTCACAATTTGGACTTCTATTCTTGGAATTGCGAGTTTACATCTTGCAATTCAGACTTTATCGGAATTATGAGATAAATTCACATTTGCAAGAAAAAAAAGTCAGAATTATGAGAAAAAAAGTCACAATTACCCTTTACCCTTTATATTCCATGGCAGAAATAAGCTTTCATAGGTTCCACATGTGTGATGGGGAAAACAAACATACAAATGCATAGCCCAGCACACATTCTTACTCCTCTCCCCTACCTCTTCTTCTCCCTTTTTCTGATCCAACTACTCCTCTCCCTCCTACAACTATTCCTCTCCCTCTCCCAGGCATTATTTTCTCTCTCTCTCTCTGATTCTTTGTGTTGTTCTGCATCCACAAAACCAATTCAAAGAGGTCTTTTTTACTCTGTGTTGATGCAATGTAAAGAGCATCAACACCTGACGTATTCCTCCAACTGAGACTGGAATCAGCTGTTTCTAAATATTTCAGTGATCTGTTACTTAAAAATGCTTTTAAGTTGTTGCAATATTTTATATAGAGATATTTTTCAATACTTTTGAGCTGCTGTTGTTGCAGAAGTAGAGGCTTTACACTATATTTAAAGTTTGGAACATTAGGTCTTCATAATATTTTATATAATATTACAAGTGTTTAAGCATTTGTAAAAAACGCTAAGAATGATCTATGATTTTGGTACAGGGTAAGCTTGTGTGAAAATAAAAGTTAAGCATTTTATAAACGTGTCAATTTACTGAATATTGTGTGAAAACAACATGAATTGTGTTAATGGCATGGTCACAACAGACTGATGTTGTGCTAACTGTGTATAGAGTTTTGAAAATGTGACTACAGATTGGACAAAAGGATGTTAGCAATTGGAAAGAAACTAACTACAAAATTAGTTGTTCCAATTAGCAGACTTTAAGTATACCAATTTAGTATACTAAAAGTACAATTGCAGGGTATTTTTATTAAGTACATAAATGTATTTGTAGTATGCTTAGCATGAAATAAATATATTTCGAATACATTTTAGTATATGTTTTTTTTTCCACTAGGGTTTAGACAAGGTTAACATTTACATCAAAAAGTCAATCTACATCAAAAAGTCATCCAAATACTGATTAAAAACCCCAGTTACTTATAGTTTTGTTTTCTGTAAGTGACTGTAAGGTGCTGTTTGTTAGACTGACTTCAACACTACTTCCGCACAATTAAAGTGCATTAAGCTCAAAATGAGTTGTTCCAATTTAGCAGACTTTAAATATACCAGTTTAGTATACTAAAAGTACAATTGCAGGGTATTTTTATTAAGTACATAAATGTATTTGTAGTATGCTTAGCATGAAATAAATATATTTCGAATACATTTTAGTATATGTTTTTTTTTCACTAGGGTTTAGACAAGGTTAACATTTACATCAAAAAGTCAATCTACATCAAAAAGTCATCCAAATACTGATTAAAAACCCCAGTTACTTATAGTTTTGTTTTCTGTAAGTGACTGTAAGGTGCTGTTTGTTAACTTCAAACTACACACCCAATATCCAGCCTGAGAAAGCCTTTTATGGCGGCAATCCTATGCCATTAATAACCGAGCGCACCACTGATGCTGGCGCGCGCGGTAAATCACTTCCGCGAGAGGAAAACAGATTTACACGCGAGGAAACGGGAGCCCGCGAGTTCATTTCAAACCCTCGCGCGCGCGTGACATGTCCTCTGCGCGCAATACAAGCCCTCGCGCGCGCATGATCATTCC
>NW_015624650.1:125765-142300 GCF_001515625.1 Sinocyclocheilus rhinocerous | reverse complement strand
GCTGTTTTAATTGTAACCTCAAATGTCATTGGTTATTCCTCTTTTCCGGAAGTCAGTATTGGACGCCTGTTATAAGATGATTTATAATTCTCTTGACTTAAGACATGGCATCAGTGGACCAGATACATGTGAGTTATCGTTTCATTTGCTTGTTTTATTTATTTATTTTGTCTTTATTTAATGTAATTTAATGCATTGTTCATAGAGTAGATCTTTTTCAGATACTTTATTAATAGGAAGTCTTCCGTTTACTAGTGATTGCAGTCTTGTGATGATAAGAGATACACATATGAACCCTTTTTAAAGACTGTAATGATGCACGCACACACACACACATGCATACATAGGCTATATATAAAGCTATAGGAATTACAGTAAAGTTTTCAAAATGTGTTTTATCTTTAATCTTGTAAATAGATACATCGTAATATTTGAAGGTTTGTTTAGTCTGTGTTCCTATAAAACACTGGTTTCACCATGTATGCATTTGATTTACAGTGTTACTAGTCATCTGCTATCAAAATCAGTCCATTCACGATGATGTATATGAAAATTGATTCCTGTTTATTGAAAAGAAGCTTGTAATACATTCTGTTCCAATGTATTTATTTATGTTCTTTTTGTTGCATTATTCTTTTTTCCTTTGTATTTGCAGGTTGTGTACTTGAATGCAGCAAATAACAACTGCCCAGTTCAGGAAAGTAAAAGCATTTGAATTTTATTTCTGGAACTTTTCTGGTTCATGTTTTCTTCAAGAGGCACTGACCAAGGAAGTTTCATATGCGGTAAAAGTGTCCATAATTAAAGGTAAAGTACAGTTGTCTGAAATTTCATTTAGGCCTACATTTTGTAATTTAAGTAATCTGTAGGTAGCTTTTCAATGCCACTTTAAAAATATCTTACATTTATTAATAAATAACTGATCTGTTTTTAACCTAAATTTATTTAAATTTTTACTGTTTCTATAGGATTGAATACATTTGGTGTGATGTCAGAATCATGGTGACCAACAAGTACTAGACATGCTGCACTCGCTGGAAGCATAACGATTGCTTGACATATCAGTGGTCGAGGTCCTTTTCAGTGTGCACTTCACTTTTCTCCCAAGAATTCAGGCAGACTTGGACACATTTGCAGAAGCCTGGAATCATCCACTCTCCTCAGAAGGCAATCGAAGTTCAGAGCATCTGTGGCACATTGAACTGATACACACAAAATGTATCAATCCGAGAGATATGAGGTATGGAGACCCTGCTTTCTTTACTCTGTCACCACACTGCTGTTTATGCATTAGTCTAAGTGGATTTTTAACTATGTATTTAACTGCTAAATCATTAGGACATTGAAGAGCCAGATCTAGATGGGTGACATAGCAGCTTCTTACGATGCCTGTGAAGATTTCAGAGCTATTGTTCAAGAATTTGATTCACTTTTGAGTTTGGATGGGTTGAGGGCACTCAAACACTTTCTGAATTCAACTGTTCCTAATATCCCTGTTAAAGAACTGCATTTACTTTGTCTTTTTTTTTTTTTTTCAACAAATATGGGGTAAATAAAAAAAAAATACCGCGCCGTTTCGTCCCACATTTGAGTTGTTCGGCTTCCCATAGGAATGATCATGCGCGCGCGAGGGCTTGTATTGCGCGCAGAGGACATGTCACGCGAGCGCGAGGGTTTGAAATGAGCGCGCGGGCTCCCGTTTCCTCGCGTGTAAATCTGTTTTCCTCTCGCGGAAGTGATTTACCGCGCGCGCCAGCATCAGTGGTGCGCTCGGTTATTAATGGAATATGATTGCCGCCATAGCCTTTGCTGGTATTATATCAAAGGCAGTTGCTCTGCTGGCTCATGCTGCCCTTGAAGTATACAACTTCCATGCTACCATCTTTAATTTTATTGTTGTTTTTGTTTTGAGTTAAATAAATAAATGCCATATATAACACTGAATAATGATGTCATTGCAACACTGATTGTCTGAATGTACTGTTGTCAGACAACAGTACATTAATTGTATGGTATTTAAAATTAAATTAACATGTATTATAGTTTAAATTTATATTAAATGCATTTAGTTAGCATTTGACCTACTAGACGTTAAGTACATATTTCTATGTAATTTCATAATTACTTCTATTGTCGTTGAAGTGCATTATATGTACTGGCAAGCATTTATGGTAAATTAATATTTATGGTAAACTGAAATAAATACATACTATAGTTCTTTAAAGCATGAGAAAAGATCATTAAAAAATATATATCTTTTTAAAATAATTTTTAAAGTAAAACTTTTAATTTGACATTATTAAAGGAATAGTTCTCCCAAAAATGAAAATTCTGTTATTAACTACTCACCCTCATGTCGTTCCAAACCCGTAAGACCGTTGTTTATCTTCGGAACACACATTATGATATTTCAATCATGACAAATCTTGGAAGATTTTAGCATGGTGATGGATATGACAATGTTAATGTATTTGGTCTTGGCGGAATAGATCTGCTACGCTGCTGCTGTTGGTTATTGCTGTAGTTGTAGATTATTGCTGCTGCTAAAAAGCAAGTACAGGAACTTGCTACTGCCAATGCATATGGCAATACGGTGCCGTGAGTATTTAAGACATACTGCTGCTGCACAAATAGCGTATAAAATAACCCATAGCAGATCTATACAGGTGGAGCTGGGGAAGGTAGAGGGTTTCATGACTGAACTATATATTTTGATTAAATCTGAGAGCTTTCTGACCCTGCATAGACAGCAACACAACTGCCATGTTCAAGGCCCAGAAAGGTAGTAAGGACATCGATAAAATAGTCCATGTGACATCAGTGGTTCAAACTTAATTTTATCAAGCTACGAGAATACTTTTTATGCACAAAGTAAACAAAAATAACTGCTTTATTCAACAATTTCCTCTCTTCCTTGTTAGTCTTCAGTCTGTCAGAAATTTTATCAAAAATATCTTAATTTGAGTTCCGACCATGAACGAAGGTCTTTACGGGTTTGGAATGACATGAGGGCGAGTGACAGAATTTTCATTTTTGGGTGAACTATCCCTTTAAAGTACACCTTTTATTCTATACTTAAGTTGCCTTTTATTTAAGTACAGTTATTTTGTAAATATACATTTACGATTTTAAATACACTTAATTGTTTGTTTGAAGGGTATTTACATTTTCCTTAAAATTCACCTGTTGCTGATCAATGTATTTTATTTGTGTACTCCGTGTTATGCATTTTTTCAAGGCATATATATATATATATATATATATATATACACACACACACACACAGATTCCTTATTAGTGGCTGTTTCTATGGGCCACTATACGTAAGCCATTTAAATCTTGGCGGTTTTTATGACCAGAGGCTGCGCAATGTTGTGGCATCTTGGAAAGCTCATTGATTTTTATTTTGAGTGACAACATGTTGACTGTTCCAAGATGACAAACGCGGTGATGTGTCTAAAGTGGCTGGATGTGGATTCTATGTATACACATCTATGGTTTAAGGCCTGTGTATTGGGAAGCTGAAGCTCAGTGTCATTGTGTGACTGAGTATAAGCATCAAACCACTGAGATTTCATCAATATTGCACCCTGATGCAAACGACAAACTCACACACATGTATTCAGATGTAGGTGTATTTAAGCGTGGAAAAAGAAACCTTGCTTTGTGTGTCATTAGACTGCAGTGTTTGTTTTCATTATTTGCTTTGCCAAAGGCTGTGTTGCTGTCTGTTACTTTAGGCTTCACTTACATTTGCTTTAATGTCATCCCTCTTGTCTCACTTCTCATAAGCTTTGATTAATTTCTCTTTTAACTCTGCTCTTCACCTTGCCAGCCTTTCATTCCAGTCTTCTCTGACTGTCTACAGTAGATGCAACCAAGCAGTTTAATAGTATCTAGTGTAAGCAGCCTTTTTTTCATGTACTGTGTACGTGTGCTATAAAAATATGATTCAGACTGCAAAAATTCCATATATAACTCTTGGTCTTTTACATTTAATCATTTAGCAGATGTGAATACCCAAAGCAACTTACAAAGGAGATGTGGTGTACAGGGCTGATTATACTTAAAACACCCAGAGGAAAGTATTTATTTCTCAGAGGTTGCCATTTCAAAGCTGAAGAGACTAGAGTCATCTGTTATGTTCAACCTACAGTAGGCTCATTGCTTCAACCTACAAAACATGTACACTGTTCACTGAAGATTTCAGCTAAAATGAACAGTAGTGGGAGTAAAACACCAATGGCTTATATTCCTTTCCACACAAATTATGATTACAGGGGCTGATTATTGAATAATAAAAACTTTGTGTGGTTTCTTGCCAAAAACCAGTCTTACCATAGTGCAAGATTAGTAAAATCATACAATTTAATGTTCCACGTCTCTGTCTTCTCCTAATAAATAGCTTGCAATTGGATCCGCACGTCTCACGTCTCGTCAGCCCCGTAACAGTTAACATCAAGTAAGGAGCTCAATATGTGGCTTTGACGTAGTAAACTTGCTTGGTAACTCACCTTGCAATAACTCACCTTGATATCTGATTGAGCTCAAAGACTTGTAGAAGCAGGCTAAAATGACATGGTTGCTTCAGCAAATGCATTTTTAACTCACATTTGCTTTATTTTCAAAAATGACCACATTAACCTTTTAAACATTTAATAAACCTTTTCCAGATTCATGTTAATCTGTTTTGGATAAAACTGAACATGCTTTTAGCACCACTCACTTGACATTTTAGTGCCACACACTTGATATTTCACTTTAAAACTGTTGCGAAACTTGCAAGAAGCAGTATCAATATAATTTTGCATTTACATTTAAAGCAATAGTTTGCCCCAAAATATATATAGACCCTATATTCTAAAGTATTAACTGTTTCTCTTTTAAAATCTTTATTGACATGTATTGCAAGTATACAGTAGCTAAGTGTATTGAAATCTCTAACTTCTCATTGCCGCTATATCAAATCTGAACATATAAGACAATATTATAAAAGACATCTCTTCTGAAAGTCTAGAGAGACACGTGAGATTATGGGGATCTTTTGGCACACATTCTCTGTCATGTAAATACAGACTCTTATGTCCTTGACATTTGATCTGAATCTATAAAGACACAACATCCACTTGTCCTCACTCCACTTGTTTCACCTTCACTTTGTGTGTGTGTGGGTGTGTGTGTGCAGGGCATATGGAACATGTAAGTGCGAAGTGTAAGAAAATGGCAGCAAACCGGAAGACAATCAGCATTTATTCATTTGGATATGAAGAAATGCCATTATGGAGACTCTTTCAGAACATTTTCTGGTAAAACACAAATATTAATGTGCACTCCCACACAGTGTAAATAATAAAACCGGATGTGTTTTATAAATGCTGAGAAGTATGTGCTAGAAAATGTGACCTAAACAACCACTAGGTTAAAGTAATACTTCAAACTAAAATTGAAAATTATTTTTTTTACTCAATCCCATTTTCTTTCAAACATATATGTTCTTTCATGAAACAGAAAATGAGAAATTTTGAATAATGTACTAGACTATTTCAAGCTAATATGCTGAAGCTTTCAAGCTTAAAAACTGATGCAAAAATATTTTTATTGTATTTTTGTGTCATAATTGAAGGTAAGAACAGCTAACGACAGTAGATGGCAGAATGTTTTTTTTTTTCTTGCAGAAATATTCTTTTGAATTGCCAATAAAAACACTGTGAAAAGCAAAGACAGCAAGGCAACTCTCTCTCTTTGAGGCAACTGCTTGTCTATTTCTATATCAGTGAAAGTTAGCATTGAGATGCAGCATTGTTAACATTGGAATTGTAGAGGCCAAAGTTTGTGGAGGCCAAGCTTCAGTTTGTGATCTGCAAGCTCAAGGTTTTACTGAGATTGCTCTCCAAGCTTAAGCATTCATTTTAGAATTTGTGTGTGTGTGTGTGTGTGTGTGTGTCTCTCTCTCTCTCTTTAGGGTTTTTCACACTGTGCTTAACCCCTGCTTATCTAAAACTCATTTTTAACCTGGGTAGAGGAACATTTTACACTTGTAATTTAGAAGAAGTGTTAGCACCACTTTTTATCTGGAGGTATGAAACCCTGCCCTTGAGTAGCTTTTGAGGTGTTACCAAACTTGTACCATGTGAAACAATGCAGGCTTAGAATGTTACTGCTAGATGCTTAACAACAGACACCCAATCGCGCGGGGGTGTGAAATCAAATGGTGACAGTAAACTTGTCATTAAAGAAGTGTCTGTTGCATTCTTACAGTACCTTTATAGTCCGAAAATTCCAGTCAAGTAAAACTTGATAGTATAGTTGGCAGTAGCCTACTATGAGGATGCACAAACGGGTTGCGGGTTTCATTTGTACAATCAGTGACACTGATATGCATACATGAACGTTAACCCAGGGTTCAGGAATGTACAGCGTGAAACGTCAGTCTATAATTATAGGAGGTATGAAACGTGAATCAAGGTGATGCTGGGTTAACTCTTGCAAGTGTGAAAAAACCTTGTGTGATTTTCTAGTCCTCAACTCCACAGCACCCCTGTGTGGAACCTTATGTTGGCCAATCAAATTGTACCTGTATCGGCAGGGACTCCGCCCCCTTATAAAGGGAGAGCCCGGGGAAAAGGGGCAGTGTGTTTTACGCAGTTCACTGAATTGTTAAGCTCATGCAGTCTATGTTCAATAAACGCCTAATCGTTAAACATTGTTGTTCCCTCTCGTGACATGGTGTCAGAAGTGGACGTTGCACCCACGACCAAGTTCGCCTTATTTTGAGTGGTATAATGTCCAAGTTCAACACACCAGAGGCTTACTTCGCACAGCCTGCGACCTGGCCTACATGGATCCAGCGGGTCTCCTGGTTTCGTATTGCAACGAAGCTGAAAAAGGAAAGTGGTGAAGTACAAGTCAATTCCTTGTTTTATGCAATGGGTAAAGATGCCGAAGCGATATTCGGATCGTTCACGTTTGCCGAAGCATTGCATGCAAATAATTATGAGACTGTTGGTGGCAAATTTAATGAACATTTCGTTCCCCGGAGGAACCTCATACATGAGAGGGCCTGTTTTCATCAGCGCACACAGTGGTCGGGAGAGACTGTTGAGGCTTTTGTGAGATGTCTCTATGAATTGGCAGAATACTGCAAGTTCGGCGTGAGCAAAGAGGAACAAATAAGGGACAGAGTCGTCATAGGGATTGCAGATCGTGACGTTTCCCAAAGGTTACAAATGGAACCTGAACTGATTTTGGACAAAGCGGTCCAGATCGCGCGGCAGTCTGAGCTCATTAAGACCCAAAATGCGAGTGGGGGAGCGGCTGCGGAAGTGAGCGAGGTACAGCACGGACACCGCGGAAAGGCACGAAGTGCTTTACGAGACCACCAAATAAGGAAAAAGGTGGTGAGAGGAAACAAGCCATAGACTGCACACGTTGTAATCGCACACACACAGAGAATAATTGCCCACACGTAATAAGCGATGCAGGAGATGCAATAAACTGGGACATTTTGCCATTGCATGTAAAACGAAAAATGTCAAAGAGCTGGTAGTGTGTGGCACAGAGACTTGTGATGCATTTTTCCTCGAGTCTGTGTTGAATGAGTCTGCTTCTGAGGACAGGTGGTGCGTTACTCTGCCTATACAGGGCAGATCAGTCAAGTTCAAAATTGATACTGGGGCCGACGTCACCATCATGTCTCGCTGTACATTTGAGAGCTTACAAGGGCGCCCTCCACTGGACAAAACCAGTATAAATGTGAGAAGTCCTGGGGGAAAAGTGAGCTGTATGGGAAAATTCCTAGCAAATACTGAAAGTAAAGGGAACGTTTTTGAATTTCGGGTTTTTGTTGTAGATGGGCCATTTGCTAACAATTTGCTCAGTCAAAGCACTGCTTGTAAGATGGGCCTAGTACAGAGGGTGGATGAAATCACAGACTACGATGATGTCTATGGGAGACATTGGCTTGCTCAAATGTGAACCAGTGAAAATTGAACTTAAGTCAGATGTCACTCCTTATAGTCTGACCAGCCCTCGCAGAATTCCCTTTCCCCTGTTGCCGAAGGTAGAACAGGAGCTCAAGCGCATGCAGTCCTTAGGGATAATCTCTGAAGTCACTGAACCAACGGAATGGTGCGCCCCAATGGTGCCTGTAGTAAAAAAGAATGGTTCTGTCAGGATTTGTGTTGACCTCAAGCGTTTGAATCAGGCTGTAAAACGTGAGCGCTTTATTCTCCCAACATTAGAGGATATTGCCCCCAAACTCTCAGGAGCCTGTGTTTTTTCTACTCTGGACGCATCCTCAGGGTTTTGGCAAATCCCTTTGGACCCAAGCTGCGTGAAGTTGACCACATTCATAACTCCAGTAGGACGGTTCTGTTTTAATAGACTACCGTTTGGGGTAACTTCAGCGCCTGAAATTTTCCAAAGAGAAATGAGCAGACTTCTAACTGGACACAAAGGCACTGTAGTTGTCATGGATGACATACTTGTTTACGGCAAGGACCAAAACGAGCATGACGAGAATCTTGAGGCTGTTCTGAGAACCATCAGAGTCAGGTCTGAAATTGAACGGTGATAAATGTCACTTTAACAAATCTGAGCTTCAGTATTTTGGCCACACAATCAGTCATGACGGAATCAAGCCTGACGCAACCAAGGTGAGGGCAATCACTGATATGCCTAGTCCCACTAATGTGACAGAGCTTAGGCAAATTCTAGGAATGATTAATTATTTAGGCAAATTTGTGCCAGAGCTTTCCACGGAGCTCCAGCCAGTCACAGCTCTGCTGAAGGAGGATACAATCTGGCTTTGGACAGAAGTCCACGAGCAGGCTCTGAACAAAGTAAAGTGCAAGTTAGCCACAGCTCCTGCTCTCGCATATTACGACCCTGCGAAACCCACTATAGACAGTGCTGATGCGAGTAGTTTTGGGTTAGGAGCTGCCTTGCTCCAAGTTCACGGTGATGCAGCACGTTCCGTCGCATTCTGTTCCAGAACCTTGACTGAAGCGGAGCGCAGATACTCCCAAATCGAAAAGGAGTGCCTGGCTGGGGTGTGGGCATGCGAGCGGTTTGTCCGCTACCTTCAAGGCTTGGATGAATTTTGCCTGCAAACAGACCACAAACCTTTGGTCCCACTCATTAACTCCTATGATATTGATCATGCTCCATTACGATGTCAGCGGTTACTGATGCGCCTCATTCGCTTCAGTGTAAAAGCAGTGCATGTCCCCGGTAAATGTTTGGTGATGGCAGACACACTTTCTCGGAATCCTCTGAGAGTGCACTGCCACTCAGAGATGGAGGATAAGGTGAGGGCATATGTTGAAGCAGCCGTCACATCTAAAGAGGTGTCAATCAAAGCTGGATGCAATTAGAGAGGCCACAGAGGAAGATGCAGATCTCCAGGCAGTGATGAGCTTTCTCAACAAGGGTTGGCCAAAGCATATACCCTTCCAGCTGAGCGGCTATCATACCGCTAAAGCTTCCTTGTCTGTCGTCAATGGGCTGCTCCTGTATGAGGACAGGATTGTCATTCCTGAATCGATGAGGGAGGAGGTGTTAAGCCGAATTCATGAAGGCCATCAAGGCCTCTCCAAGTGCCGTCAGAGAGCAAAGATGTCAGTTTGGTGGCCTGCAATAGGTAATGACATTAACAGGGTCCCACAGTTATGTAGTTTCATTGTGTTGCACTT
The DNA here is from genome assembly GCF_001515625.1 of Sinocyclocheilus rhinocerous. Classification (NCBI taxonomy): domain Eukaryota; kingdom Metazoa; phylum Chordata; class Actinopteri; order Cypriniformes; family Cyprinidae; genus Sinocyclocheilus; species Sinocyclocheilus rhinocerous. The sequence continues at coordinate 132,608 of NW_015624650.1, read as the reverse complement.
GGTTATTGTGTTAAAATAAAATATAATGTTCTTTTTCAAAAGGGAGGAAGATGTGTGGAACCTTATGTTGGCCAATCAAATTGTACCTGTATTGGCAGGGACTCCGCCCCTTTATATAGGGAGAGCCCGGGGAAAAGGGGAAGTGTGTTTTACGCAGTTCACTGTTTGAGCACCTGCCCCTCCAAATGTCTCTGCACAGCCCTGGACTTCTGGACCTATCAAGGAACCTTAAAAAAAAAAAAAAAAAAAAGATAAGTATTTAAACTGGGTCTGAGGACTGGGTAAGATTTAATTGCACCTTAGATTATAGTGATAGTAATTATAGTAATACTGTAGTAACCATAAGTAAGCACATGATTAAGCACTCTCTTCCACCTTCAATACTACGACTGAGGTGAGACCATTGAGCATGGCACAGACCCCCAACTGCTCCCCGGGCGCAGCAGCAAAAATGGCTGGCCACTGCTCAGTGTGTGTGTGTGTGTGTTCACGGTGTGTTCATTACTCATTGCTGTGTGTGTGCGCACTTAGATGGGTTAAATGCAGAGCACAAATTCAGAGTATGGTCCCACAGTTATGTAGTTTCATTGTGTTGCACTTGGTTATTGTGTTAAAATAAAATATAATGTTCTTTTTCAAAAGGGAGGGAGATGTGTGGAACCTTATGTTGGCCAATCAAATTGTACCTGTATTGGCAGGGACTCCGCCCCTTTATATAGGGAGAGCCCGGGGAAAAGGGGAAGTGTGTTTTACGCAGTTCACTGAATTGTTAAGCTCATGCAGTCTATGTTCAATAAATGCCTAATCGTTAAATAACATTGTTGTTCCCTCTCGTGACAGCCCACATCTGCCATTTGATAAACAGATTACTCATTTATAACAAAAGAGACAGTCCACCCCAAAATGAAAATGCTGTCATCATTTCCTCACCCCATTCCAAACCTTAAAAAAAAAAAAACAGATACTTTGAAATCAGTCTGTTTTTATAGACATGGGGCGCATTCAAGACTCGTAAGTAAACGCACTGCTATGATTGGCTAACAGTTTTGCATATTGAAATGCTAGATGGACACTGCTGTGACATACTCTAAAAACAACATTGGTCATTTGGGTTAAAAACTTATAAATACTCAGTATATACCTTATGGTGTGGAACAGACAATGACATAGTAGTAAAAACACGTTTGCTCACACTTTTGTGTTGTGACATTACTGTTGGATCCGATATATATATATATATATATAGACTCAGCACTAATGTAACCCTGTGTCTACACAGGTGTCCTGACATTTCATCCTACCTGTCAGATTGTAGGACTGGGTAAGATTTAATTGCACCTTAGATTATAGTGATAGTAATTATAGTAATACTGTAGTAACCATAAGTAAGCACATGATTAAGCACTCTCTTCCACCTTCAATACTACGACTGAGGTGAGACCATTGAGCATGGCACAGACCCCCAACTGCTCCCCGGGCGCAGCAGCAAAAATGGCTGGCCACTGCTCAGTGTGTGTGTGTGTGTGTTCACGGTGTGTTCATTACTCATTGCTGTGTGTGTGCGCACTTAGATGGGTTAAATGCAGAGCACAAATTCAGAGTATGGGACACCATACTTAGTAACACGTCACTTTCACTTTCCAAATAGCATCTGCTGCTTTAATTTGTTCTCTTCCTCTATTCCTCTATAAGCTTCACACTGTAACTTGCAACCTTTCTAAGCAATCAGACTAATTTATCTGGTTTACAATAAAACTAAACAAAAAACTAATTAACAGTCTAGGAGCTATAAAAAGAGAGCAAAATATCGTAGAAGCTTGGGACAGAAGGCAGCCACCTAAAACACCCTAACAATCACCTACTGACACCCTAGCAACTCCATAGCAACAGCCCTAGGATTTTTTTTCTTTTTTTTTACTTGGGTAAGCACCACTCATATTTCAAAAATCTACTGTGGTGGACCAGCTGAAAATGGAAATGAAAATCACTTCAGCTCTGATACCTCAAATCACAGAACGTAAAATCCTATTATGAAGCACTGTAAACCGGAAACCGTAGCAAAACGGTGCACACCGGTTTGAGCTTGAACTTGCCCCAGGTGTCCTGACATTTCATCCTACCTGTCAGATTGTCCTACCAGGGCTTACTGCTCATGCACACATCAATATTGTGTAATTTCTGTCACACTGAACAACACATAATTACTGTATTTGCATTACTGTAAGGGTAGGTTTACTTGGGACAGAAGGCAGCCACCTAAAACACCCTAACAATCACCTACTGACACCCTAGCAACTCCATAGCAACAGCCCTAGGATTTTTTTTCTTTTTTTTTACTTGGGTAAGCACCACTCATATTTCAAAAATCTACTGTGGTGGACCAGCTGAAAATGGAAATGAAAATCACTTCAGCTCTGATACCTCAAATCACAGAACGTAAAATCCTATTATGAAGCACTGTACATTTTTTTTTAGATATAGCAAGAGAAGAGGATCTGTATTTTTGAAAACTCTAAACACGCCTTTGACAATAAGCCAGTTCTGTCAGGACCACTATCGTCAAAGATGATTGACAATTAGCACTCAGCACTAATGTAACCCTGTGTCTACACAGGTGTCCTGACATTTCATCCTACCTGTCAGATTGTCCTACCAGGGCTTACTGCTCATGCACACATCAATATTGTGTAATTTCTGTCACACTGAACAACACATAATTACTGTATTTGCATTACTGTAAGGGTAGGTTTAGGGTTGGAGTAGGTGTAGACGATAATAAAGCACAATCTGATAGGTAGCATTTTTCGTTGTCGACTTGTGCTCCCTACTGCTTTAATGACAAATCCCCAACAGTACGCTGATGTCCCATTCTATTTCTGATGTACTACAAGTGCTTGTGCTGCTTCTGACATGAAGGATAAATGGATTTGGGACACGACAACGTTTTAATCCTGTGTTTGAATCTCTCTAGTATTTCCTCTCCTCCTACTACATGCACGAATCAGTGGGTGGGGCCAAAGAACCAATAATATAGAAGTAGGTGTTGATCTTCTTCTGCAGAGGCGGTCTTTTATTGCACTATGTTGTCAGAATGTGACAGATTCCAAAATGAGTTGTTTTGGCAGCTTGGTTTCAATAAAAGCGGTTTTTGAACCAACAATAATGTTTTGAGTTCTGAAAGGATGTTTTTATAGTACATTGACTTGTTATATGTCAAAAGATCAAGGGAAATTTGATTTCTCAGTTCATGACCACTTACAAAAACATAATCAATACCATTAAGTGGCATTGACTGGGAGATATGATTAATTGGGATCCATGTGCAAAGTTTATTCAGTCCACAAAATCACAGACCAGTGATCATACACATCCAAGCTCTGTGAATGAGGTGTTCCTTCATAATGCATTGCAATTAAACACTTCCCAGATTCATAAATACTGGCTAAACATGGCTGATTTTTCTCCTCTCTCTCGATAGATAGATCCATCAAGGCCTAACAGGCACATAACTCAAAAAACAATTCAAGGTTCATTATGTCAGTCCTTCCAATCAGAATAGAGGGGGGCAGATGCAGTGTATGTGTTCTCATCTTAATAAAGCTGAAGAGGCTGTTGATCTAGTATTAGCTCTTCCTTAAATGTATAGTGTATTCATGAAGACACGGACACGGACACTTGAAAAACCTGATCCTAGATTAGTATACTTGAATCTTATAAATTGATAGTGATACATAAGAGTATTGGATGAGGCTTAGCTTGACTAAACAAATCTCATAATGCACAAATCCCATTGAGCAGGATGCAATTTGTGGAAATTTGCCAACACAACAACTTCAAGCCATGTGAAATCGGTATTGCTTAGTATTTAGGCTTATCAAAGGGTGCATTAAAAAAAATTGGTTAAACAGCCTTTCCTGCCATAAGCAGAAATAATTCAGGCTACAATAATTATTTTCTTACAAAGGGCTTGTGCAGTTATGACGTTTCTGGACAGACTGCAAATCTTTGACTCCTGAACACACATCAAACCCGGGCTTTTCTAAACATAGTGGCAGGCTTTGGAGAGGTCTCTCAGGACATTTGGAGCATGTTTGGCACAAGAGCTGAACTCTGTGTTGCTCTTTGATTATCTTATCTTACTGACATCCAAAGCATTTCTCATCTGGGTTGCTTGGATGGCTGGTATATGTGATCTGATGTTTTATGTAGCACAATAATTTGTGATAAAAGAAATCGGACCACCTCTTCTCCAATTTGCCTCTTTTTTTTGGCAGTCAGGACATCAGATTCACTGTAACCTAACTACATTGCTCAGACTTGATTGCAAAAGTCTAGGCAAAAAAATCATTGGAATACACACAACTGTGTGAGATAACACTTCAGTAGTGAGGGCTTGACACGGTTTTCACAAACGATTATTTATTGATTTATTTATTTTAATATATTTTAGGTCTGACAATTTTATTCTAATAGACAATGTTGTAATTGAGGAATTTTTTATTTGATTTTTTAAATTAATTTTAATTTATAACGATGGGGTTGCAATTTAGCACATTTAAAATATATTAACTTTAAATGTAATATTGAAAAACACACTACAGTTACAATTGAATAAAACTAAATTAATAAAAGCTGTAAAAAAGTATGTGCTAGAAAATATTTTTTGTAATAAAAAAGTGCTTTAACATGTTAGTCAACATATTAAAAATCCCGAAAACCAAAAGAAGTGTTATAGTTTTCATACATACATTTATTCAGATTTAAGTTTTTTTTTTTTTATATTTTTTACTTCCCAAAGACACATATCAACATGCTCAAAATCCTGTAAAAGGTAACAGATGAAAGGGGATGTACTTATTTAAAGCATGACAAAAGATCATTTAAACAGTGATTTCAAATGTACTTTAAGTAAAACATTATTGCAAAGTGCACTTTTTAAAAGTGTACTTAAGTATGTTAAGAAACAGTCATGAAAGTGTACTCTCTCTTTAAGTACATTTAAGTGGCCTTATATTTCATTAAAATTGTTTTATAAACAAGTATATTTAGACTTGAAGTGCACTACAACTGCAAGTGCACATTTAATACAAATCAGTGCACTTATTTTCACAAGGGTCTATATGCAATCTCTGCAATCTTCAAATAACATATAACATGTTTGAGTGATGCACTATATTGTCACATGTGAATGCCTCAATGCCACAATAATGACATTTTTTAACCAATATCCCTACCAGCCTCTCGGGCTATAGGTATATTTCTGTAAATATTTTAGGTTGTATTGATTACATACAGTACATATGAACATTAAGCACAATTATGTGGTACCAATCCCTGACAACTCCTGTTCACTTTCAATGTAAGATAAATACAAGCTTTTAGGGAAAACAAAAAATAAAAACTCCAAACATTCCACAGAAGACACAATATTATGTGAATTTCAAAACACATGGGAAGATTTTTTTCTTCCCCTGGGTGAATAACCCTTTTAAATGAATTTGAATTGGATGTATAATCCAGATATTTTGGGCGTAGGAATGAAAAGTTGGTAAATTGGCATTTCATCATGGAAGTGTGTCGGGTGGTACTTCAATACAGTTGCTACTGAAATAATACTTCACCTACAAGTTTTCTTGGATTAATAAAGATAACGCAATTAACAATAAGACAGACCAAATTCTGTGCACAAGCAAGGATTAGAGTTGAGAGCTATGGTAAATGGAAAGATTGTCATCAAATGAAAACTCACAATTCTGTCTGTTCTCCACATAAAGCTATAGCATGATAATGGTCTGCATTTTGGTTCTGTTCGAACCAGGTACCAAGAGATAAAAATCTGCATATCAAATCTGAGCAGCTGTGAGAATTTTGGAAGGCCTTCATCCCCTTTCATCTGTTTGCCTTTACACAATTTTGAGCACATTGATATTTGGTTTTGGGGAAGTGAAAAAAGCAAAGACAAAACTCAAATCTGAATGCATGTATAGAAACTGTAACACCTATTTTGGTTTTTGGGATGCACTAAGTGTGTAGCTACTTGTTTGTTGAAATGAACTAATGTACTATTCTGTTGCATGACTTCAAGTACTGCTGGAGTCCTTGTTGATCTTGGAAGATTCTGCTTGTTCAGTCTGCGGTCCAAAGCGATTCAGGTGGGCGTTATTAATGGTTGACTCTTTCTGTTTGGGATTGTGCGCGAAAATAATTTTGTATGTTGCATTTTTAATAGAGTGGGATTGGAGCGCTTGATGGCTCTCGGCTCGGTGTGCGTCTGCATCTCTGAGCATGTAGATCAAAACTTACTTAAGCAACCAGCCTCAATCCACAGGCCTTCCTCTGGGTTTAAGAGAGAAATCTCGTCCCCTGCTGGGCTGGCTGTAAATATGATCTAAACTTTGACCTGACCAGTCAAACAACTGAAGAGGATGGAAATATTTAAGGACATATTTTCTTTCTGAACCGTTGGAGTCACTTTAGAATTCTCTTTTAGTCTGTATTTGCCACAAAGCGATGGCTAAAATGATAGATCTCTCTCTCTCTTTTTAGTGGGAGTTCACTAAGATCAATATCATTTTTCATACTTATAGGGGTAGTTCACCCAAAAATGAAAATTCTGTTATTAATTACTCATCCTCATGTCGTTCCAAACCCTTAAGACCTTCAATCATCTTTGGAACACAACTTAAGATATTTTTGATGAAATCCAAGAGCTTTCTGAACCTGCACAATACTACTACAACTACTACTATAAATGACAAAAAACCTAAATTGAATACAAAATATAAAAATATTAATCTAAACTACAATAGTATATCAAGGATCCTTAAAAAAAAAAAAAAAAAA
>NW_015624650.1:125487-125733 GCF_001515625.1 Sinocyclocheilus rhinocerous | reverse complement strand
GTGTGTTGCATGCTTATTCTAACAATTCAATTCCAATGCTCACAACTCTGTGTTTATATAACAGTAAAATCATTTTTTAGGTAGTCGCACTGTTATTTTGAGTCACGTTTCAGAAACACTGATGAAAGCATATACACCCTCACTTAATTGGTATTTAAATAGCATATGTTAATGTTTAACTTATTCATGAACAGATGGCGCTGTATTAAGCAGTATAAAAAGTGTTTCTGTTGCTTTATGAAACAT
>NW_015624650.1:119614-125123 GCF_001515625.1 Sinocyclocheilus rhinocerous | reverse complement strand
AATATTGTGCTGAATGTAAAATTTGACGACAAAAAAAAAAAAAACAAAGTACAAAATAAAAAAATATATATACTAGAAGCTGGGTGTGCTCCTCAAGAGGACTATGGTATTGTACATTTATTAAAGTCTTATATATTTTATATGTGCAGTTTTTCAAAGTACAACTGTTTACATGTAGTAGAAAGGTAAACAAAAGAAGTGTAATAACTTAATACTGATTTTCATTATGTTATGTGCAGGAAAAAAACACGAACTTCTGCGGAGAGTAATGTTCGCATAGTAGGTGGCGGTAATGCACCTTAACGTTGGATGCCACCCTCCATAAAACATGAAGAAGAAGAAGAAGAGTAATGTTCGCGCTGCGCTGTTGTAACTGATCTTGTCCAATCAGATGAATTTGAGGGCGGGACAAGCATTTTAAGATAGCCTTAGCAACACGCATGTTGCAGATAACCTGAGAGCATTAAATGGAACTTAGCTTGTGAAGACGTTCGAGAGAGTGAAACATAGCAGCTGTGAAGTGGATGCTTGATCTCTTGATATCCTTCTTGGGGATGAAGTTCCCATCTGACTTGTTCTTGAGACAGTCACATAACTTGTGGAGTTCATGACAATAATGTAGAGATGGTTTTGCTTGCCGAATTCGCCATTTAATTAGCTATCAAGCAATGCAAAACTGCTGATACTACTGCGGGACCTTATATGTGAATACTTAGATAGGTGTCGTATTCCCATAGGTTGATGGGGATCAGCTGAGAGTCAGCTGATGCGAGCTTGACTAACGTGACCTGCCAGAACTGACGCTACGCTAGATTTTCGTTATTCAGTGCCTTGTAGGAAATTATGCATAATTGGATCATAGAATTATACAGTATGTCAATGGATAATCCTTTATGGACATATCAAACTAGTGTAAAAAGCATCTGTGTGGATTTCACAGCCAGAGATCTTCATGAACACATCAGATGCTATTTAATAAGATATGAAGTATGGTCTTATCAGCTCATGAAGGTTGGTAACTATTATGTTGTTTGTGGGGAGGTGCTGCCAGCTGATGACTTGGAAAAAGTGTCTCCTCATGACAGGTTTTGCCTCAAACCAATTTCAGCCTGTTGTTTTTTGCAAGTGTTATATGACAAGGTCATATTTGTGGATGTTCCCTTTTTTAACCATATAGTTATTTGCAGTACAAGCATACTATTCATATTATTCACAGGGTTAAGGAACTAAAGAACCCTCAATTCTAATTATCTAATGTATAAAACTCATCCTGCACTATTTAAATTTTACTTTATGACTTAAGATTTTTGTGTGACAATAAAATGGGCAAAGAAACCCAACATATTTACAATGAAGGAGGAACTTGGTTGCCTTTTTTCTACCCCTTACAATGAGAACGTCCTCACACACAGACACACACACACACCCTATATGCAGCCTAACACCGTATATGCAGCTTCATGTTTGCACTGGTAAACCCTGGTTATATTTTTATCAAAAAAAATTGTACCAGTCAGAAGTTTGGAATAATAACGATTTTTAAATGAAATGATTTTTGAACGAAAGAAGTCTACGATCACCAAGGCTGCATTATTTGATCAATAATATAGTAAAAACAGCAATATTCTGAAATATTGTTACAATGTAAATAACTGTTTTATATGAATATATCTTAATCTGTAATTTATTGAAGACAGACCTGAATTTTCCGCAGCCATTACTTCAGCCTTCAGTGTCACATGATCCTTCAAAAATAATTTTAAGATGCTAATTTGCTGTTCACAAAACATATCTTATTATTATCAATGTTGAAAACAGCTTTTGCTGCTTAATATTTAGTGGAAACTGTGATATACTACCATTCAAATGAAGAAATCAAAAGAAATCAATGCTTTTTTATTTAGCAAGGACGCATTAATTTGATCAAAAGTGACAACAGAGACATTTATAATGTTACAAATGATTTCTATTTTAAATAATATTTACTTTTTTCACATTTATCCAATATTCCTGAAAAATGTATCATGATTTCGAGAAAAAATATTAAGCTGTTTACAAAGTTGATAATAATAACCATTATTAATAACTGACGCTTTACAAAGACTACGTCCTATGTTGCTACGTCCGACAAGCCATGGTGCTGTCACGCCACACATCATGTTCTCACGCAGTGAAAAATACATTGCGGAGCAAAGAGGACACTGACAATGTGCAGACAGACAAGACAAAGCACATTACATTTGGTATGAAACAAGTCTCAGCTTTCAAATGTTGTCACTTTTAATGAATTCAGACAATACATAACATTTTGTGGCTCTTTAATGTGTCATGACAGATCACTGTAGCATCTCAGTTCAAGGAGCATGTGAACCGATCATCTCTTCCTCGTTACTAAATATAGCATGAAATAAACATGAATAAACATTAGAAGGTATGTTTCAACCGCAGAAAGACGTCAATACACAACATTAAGTCAGAGTCCCTTTAAGTCCACCGACGTTAATCTACTCTCCTGTCTGGTTTGAAGCAGATTCGGTGTTATGATTGATCAGATCGCCTGTCAATCAACCCCCCGGTGAAGGCTCAATTAATTGATTTCAGTCACGTGACTCGAAGTCAACTCGAAGACCTGGAGGGCAAAACATCTATAGAACTGCAGCACAACCATGACAATTTTCCATCTGTTTCCAAGCCACAAATATTTAGATCGCTCCCAAAAGAAAAAAAGAAAGAAAGAAAAATAAAAAAAACTAACTATAAATAAAAAATTAAAATAGGAAAAAAATCAAATAAATGTGAACAGAATGCAAGATTTGGCCATTTGCAATCCATTTAGATTACCCGCCACAATATTTCAATCACTAAAATAGCAGGACATTGTAAAACATTTAATGTGAAAAACACTTTAAGTGACTTAATGTATTAAAACAGCGATATTAAAAGATCAAATTCAGTACACCTTATTGATGCATACAGAATATGAACGCAATGCACTAAATGGGGTTAAGTGTAATGGTTTTATACAGGCAGGCTTGTTTTGGCCATCGGGAGCACTGGGACATTCGAGTAGTGGGCTGATCGTCGAAAAGAGGGTGCATTGTTATGCATTGTTTTTCAATTGCATGTTTCCGCCATGATATGAAGTGATAAGCAGCACAAGTCGCTTGATCCATTCAGAAGTGACACAGAATTGTGTTATAGTCATGTGATATGAGAATATTAAAGGTTCAGTAGTTTACAACCATGTAAACTGCATGACGAAGTATATTGGAAAACGCCAAAGCTTGTTAACTATTCGACACAGTTTTTGCTTTTCTTTAATTGACAATAGTCCATACCACATAGTCATATTAAAACATATAACACTCTCGACAAGATTCTTATAAACCACTAAAATATGTTGACTCACACCATAATGTTGTAACCTCCTAATAAGATGTAATCTCCGCATTGCTTTTTAAAAACATAATCAACATTTCCAGCAAATATAAATTTACTATCAATAAATGTTCCTAAATATTTAAAACTTCCAACCGTCTCTATCTGATGTCCATCAAGTATCAAAGGTTCTAACCCTTCAATAAAATCTAGTTCCCCTTCAGGAACTCGAGCTGCGTCGAAACGCTACGGGAACGCCCATTATAAATGTCTTTACTGTCACTTTTGATCAATATAATGCATCTTTGCTGAATAAAATAATTTATTTCAAATTTAAGTTTAATATATGAATTTCTTTCAAATCTAATATACATTGGAAATGTAGTTATGTTTAATGAAAACAGTAGTCAAATATCCTTAAGCACAGCACAATTTTTCCATTATTAATTATTATTATTATTATTATTAATATATATATACTAATCAGTTCAACCCTAATCAATTTCTTATTGTGAAATGTTTTGAATTAAAATTTATGTTTATGTATATGTATGCATGTGGTTGTATACTGTAGGTGATGCATGCTTTTAATAACAGTATTTTGATTAAAGCTTGTTGTAAAAGTTTTTGAGCTCTACCAGCCTCATAGTTCACTGATACTGTATGTGAAGTAACTTCTACTGCCACCTCATATTTTGCGAGCTCTTTTTGTATAGGACAAAGTGTCCCATGGGATTTGCTTGATTAAAGCACTTTGATGTGATTTACTTGTTTTCATTCTGGATAATGTTTTATCCTGTGGTGTGCGAAGTGGTAAAGTAGCAAAGATATGTTAAAAGGCACCGCCAGCCTCCAGCCAAAGCATAGGGAGAGGACGCTTTACTCTTCAGACATCACAGAGGTGCCATCTGTGAAACAGTACATAAGACGATATGAGCGGCTGAGGAAGTATTCCAGATAACCTCCTCAACCCCTTTATTTTGCTTTATGCCAGATCACTTTATGATAGTGCCTAACTTGCATATTCCCACGGGGAATGGATTTTACATCTGTGGCACTTGTCAACATTGACATCCATACACAGATCACAAAGGGGCTTTAGTTCTAATGCTGCAAGTCTGCATGGCACAGTGACATTGCTACTTAAAAAAAAAAATTGCATACACAGCAATTTCTTACCCTTGTCTCCGTTCCCTTAAGAATCTCAAATGTCAGATACTCAACTGATTTTCTGCTGCATTATTTAATAAATCAGAACTAACAACTTTGTTAAATCAAATTCACATCCCTTTTACCTTCTTTGTTTTCTATCCACTAAGTCAAAAGACCTTTCAGTTCCTTTCAGGAACTCGAGCTGCGTCGAAACGCTACGGGAATGCCTCCAGCGTGACCACGCTCTGAATCACATGTGTAATCAGTCCAATGGATGGGCGAGACGTCACGGGCGGGGTGACGTAGCGACCAGAAAGCATAAAAGCACGTGCGGTGAAACCGGCGTCAGCTTTCTGTCATTCAGCAAGCGCTCTGTGTGTGTCAGTCTTATTTGGTGTTGTCTGTCCATTATCACTCTTTATTTTACCAATACGGGTGTAGACAAACATACGGTGAGAGCCAGCAGCATCTCAGGCTGTGTGTTCTTCCCTGCCCGCGGTACATTTCGGGTGGGGATACACACAGTTTGTGTGTTGTCTGCTTGGGAGCAAAACCTGCTGACTGTCCGCATTGCGAGCGTTTGTCACTGCGTATGTTTGCTCTCCTAGGGCTCTCTTTGAGGAGGGAGTCTTCACCGGCGTTTCTCGTGGCGCCGGCCCCGCTTTTGCCGAGGCGGAGCGGCGGCTGTGCTCATGGGGTTCGCCTATGGATCCGGTGGAGGGAATGTAGATGGGCGAGTCCCTATCTTCTTCCTTAACCACCAGATCCAGCGCCCGCTCTCGGGGTTCAGAATCCCGCGCTGCGGTTCTTTCCCCCCAGTGAGAGGGCTCGACGCCCTGCCTGTCTTCCTCCGAGGAGGTTGATGAGGGCATCGAGGAGCTCGCCAGTTGCACAAGCATCAGTTACACAAGCATATTATGCCTAATATTATAATGAGCAGCTTTACTGTGGAGCGGAGCTGTTTTACAGTCGCACAAGC
>NW_015624650.1:100306-119500 GCF_001515625.1 Sinocyclocheilus rhinocerous | reverse complement strand
GGCTCGCAACCTCCACGGAGGTCTCTAGAGCAGCTAGTACGGCCGTCCCCTGCCGGTTCGCCGCTTCAGGGCACCGAGCTAGCCGTTCTACGTGCACCAGAGGCCAGTCTCGTGAGACTGGTTCTCTTAGTATGTCACCTGGCGGTGTGGGAGCCCCTGCCAAGCGTGCCTCCTTGGGTCCTGCCCTGAGCAGGCTCTGGTTCTATCAGTCGAGTCTTCCTAGCAGATGACGCGGGTCTGAGGACCGTAATTTTTAGAGAAGAGAGATCTCCTCTCACAGGCGGGCAGCGCACCCCCGCCCGGAGCTGTGGAAGCTGTGGGTGTGGCCTCTGAGGAGGTACAACTCATAGCTTCTGGTCTCTCAACCGAGGTTGTTGAGACCATCCTCCATCCAGAGCTCCCTCTAGGAGGAAACTGTACTTCTTGGTGCAGAGACCGCCAGCTCGACCCAGCTACTGCCCATTTGGTACAGTTCTGGAGTTCCTGCAGGCCTGTTTATCCGCAGGGTTGACCCACTCCAGGGTTGAAGAGGTCTTCGTGGCGGCCATTGCAGCTTGCTTTCTCCAGTACAGAGAATCACTTATCTGGGCGTGGTGTGGAATTCGACCACGATGTAGGCACGTATGTCTCCTGCTCTGATCGAGTCAATCCTCGTCGCGAGAGTGAGAGAAGGTCGGTCACTCACTTTCAAGCAGTTCCAGACTGCTGGGTCTGATGGCAGCCGCATCCAATCCCTCTCGGTGGCCATTCAGTGGGAAGACACCCTCTTCTTACACGTTTCCTCCGCGGGGCGCCGAGGCCTCCGGCCAGAGAAGCTTATGCTAAGTGGTGGATCAGGATGCTATTCCATAGCCATGAGCCCTTGAGCTTGGTGTTTATTTACACCAATTTAAGGCCCTATAACCCAGCAAAACATTCACAGGGTAATTCGTGGGCCAGATGGCCTGGATTTGTCCAGGGCCGAATTTTAACCCCAGTCCAGCCCTGTCTACGGGAAAACACTTAATGTGAAACTTTGTGCATTGCATTTATGTTCTGGGTTCATCTGCTTGCCTGTACAAAGTATGCATCATCAATAAGGTGTATACTGAATTTGACCTTTTAATATCACTGTCTTAATACATTACTATTTAATACAAACCTTATAATACAAAAAAATTACTGGTGGTCAGTGGAGGAATGCCTTGTTTTGCCCTCCAGGTGGGCGTTCCTATAAGTGTGTGAAGTCTGCGTGTGCATGCAGCATTCAGCACTCCATCAGTTGTTGCAAATAAATAACTTATGTAAGGGATAATCATCGGCTTGCTGTGCATTAAAGGATTTAAAATGCACGACGCGGAGGCAAAGAACCACCCGACGCGAAGCGGAGCTTTAAAATGCATCACAAGATCTCCTAAACAAAGATCTGATGATCACAAACGGAAATCACTTCCGTGAAGTGACCATCGCATGTTCCCTTCGCTAACGGACTTCTGGAAGGGCCCTTCGTGAAGGGATTCAGTTGTTCACTTTAATTTGAAACGTCCCTATAGGGTATACAAATTGTATATACAAATGGCGTACCTTTCCCGAAGTGCCATTCAAGGGCACAAAAAAGCCAGTCTGGCTCTGTCCCAAATTGCACCCTAAACCGCTTCTGTCTGGTAGCAGTCTGCAGCAGAGCTCACCTCAGAGCGGGCTCGGCAGAAGTGCGCATCGAGGGCGTATAGCGGCCGCAAAGGGGGCCTTCTGAAAGCTAAAATGAGGAATGGGACACCCTACGGTCTCGTGGACTTAACAGACACGCGCACACGGCGGCCATTGTAAGTACGCAAGACCACAAGTGCACATGAAGTGTGCTGACTCATGCATGTCTCTTGTCGCCATCTAATGGCGGAACAATGTTACTAATCACCATCACGAACACACACACTGTTTCCCAATACTAAATACTATTATTACAGCATTAAAGTTACATAAAATATAATGTGATGCGATTTTGCTCTCAGCCAAAACTATTTGCTCTGGGGGAAAAAAATAAATAAATAATAATAATAGCCTAGATTAATGAGAACAAAGACTGCCCATTAGACGTAGCCAAAACAAATTATATCTCATGTTTAACCACTACTAAAATTCCAGAAGATCTGGCCGAGGTGAGGCTGCTCTCTGCAGTTTCATGGGCGCTGACGCCCTGGAGCTCACATCTCCGAAAACGTAAAATCAAATTTTCAAACTACATGCCCTAACACAAAACACAGTGTAAAATTATAGTGGATTTATGCATCCACCATGACATTCACTGTGAGAAATACGGCAAGCAGATATGCAAATGGTGAAATGGGTAAAGCTCTGTTATCACTAGAACATCGCACTCATGGAAAATAATCTCAGCCAATCAGATTTGAGGACCAGAAAAAAAAACTGTTGTATGTGTGTGTGTGTGTGTGTGTGTATATATACAGGTGCATCTCAATAAATTAGAATGTCGTGGAAAAGTTCATTTATTTCAGTAATTCAACTCAAATTGTGAAACTCGTGTATTAAATAAATTCAGTGCACACAGACTGAAGTAGTTTAAGTCTTTGGTTCTTTTAATTGTGATGATTTTGGCTCACATTTAACAAAAACCCACCAATTCACTATCTCAACAAATTAGAATACTTCATAAGACCAATAAAAAAAAACATTTTTAGTGAATTGTTGGCCTTCTGGAAAGTATGTTCATTTACTGTACATGCACTCAATACTTGGTAGGGGCTCCATGTTTTTTTATTCATCTTATGCAGTATTCTAATGTGTTGAGATAGTGAGTTGGTGGGTTTTTGTTAAATGTGAGCCAAAATCATCACAATTAAAAGAACCAAAGACTTAAACTACTTCAGTCTGTGTGCATTGAATTTATTTAATACACAAGTTTCACAATTTGAGTTGAATTACTAAAATAAATGAACTTTTCCACGACATTCTAATTTATTGAGATGCACCTGTATATACATAGCTGCCCAACAAAAACAAACAATATGAAACAAAAATATTTCTGACTGACTGACTGATAATTATGACTTTCTCCTCCAAGCAACCAGAGAAGGGTGGGTTTCCCAATTCTTCTTATTGATTTAAAATAAATAATTGAATTGCATCTGCCAAACATTGTTGTAGGCTCACAATGCTGGTTCATTGCCTTTCATCTTCTGATATTCTACATGTGCTTTGGTTTGTTCATTACGTAAGTTATGCTCTAATTACAAGGTCTAGAACAGCATTCTGAATCTGTCCTGAAATGCAGTGGTACCCATTAATGGGCTCTTTGAATCTGTGCCGAAAAATATTAGAGGGGCCCTGTAGCTTTTGTTATATGGTAATGAATATGTGCTCTACAGAGAAAGACAGCTTCCACTCCACAGAAGCTTTACTTTTAGCCACTGCAGTAGTGTCTGCCAAGAAAGCTGTAGAGAGTGGGTGAGAGACGTAGACAGAGAGCAAAAGAGAGAGAGATATTAATTCAGTCATCACACTGCAAAAACTGAAATCTAAGAAAGTTAAAAAAAACTTATTTCTAGAAAATGTGTCTTGTTTTTTGCCATTAAAGATAAATAGTCTTATAAAATACATTGCACATATCCAGTAGCATTTATTATTGACTAGATATTTATGCTGCTTTCAAGAATTCTTACCAAGTCGGTTTTGCTTACCCCATTGGCAGATTTTTTTGCTTGATTTTGGTACACTTTAACTAGATTTAAGTGTATTTTGCTTGTTTTAAGAAGGGCCTTTTTTGCAGTGCACTCTTTTCTTCCTGGGTCTCATCAATTAGCAGCACTCTGAAGCTTGGCAGAGTGAACAGAGTTGCTTTCTGCCTCATGTCTTTAATCAGAACCGAGATATACAGCTCACCCTAGCAACACATCACACACACACACACAAATGGCATGATGAATGCACACGCACACATGCACTTACCCATGTAATCATATGTACATACACTAAAGGAAATAACATTAACCTTGAACTGCAAGGCAAAGTGTTTCGGTAATGTATCAAATTAAATCATTTAAATTAAAATTCTGTCATCATTTTCTCACCCTCATTGTGTGGTTCCATAGCAGTATGCTATATTCTAAATCATCTGAAGCCATACAATAGCTTCATGTAAAGAACTGAAAGAAATTGACATCTTTCACTGTAAAAATTTTTTAAATCCCCTTTGAAATTGAAATTGCACATCCACATTAGGATGGTCCTCAAATATAAAATTAAGCTTTTCTAAAGTGCTTTTGCATTTTTTGATTCCTCTAAGGGAAAATATAAATGCAGTAAAAATTTATGTGATTTCGAATGCATTTACCACTGCCACATGACTTCTGTTTTATGCTGTGTTAATCGTGCTGAATTAATGTGGTGGTCTGGTTGCCAGTGTTCCTAGTAGCATTTTATGCTGTGACACAACTGTTCTCTGATGCGCCGGTTGGGTCAATTATTGTGACGTCACTGCTGTGAGTTCTTGTACAGTTCTTGATAAAGCAGAATTGTGTTTCCTGTGACGTAATTGTGTTTTAGTTCTAAATTGATTAAAACAAATCTCTTTAGAAATGTCACTGTGTTTGTGGACTGAAAAGTGCAAAGACTATACAGTATTTTGGTCATTGCTTGATGGTGTCACTGTTGCACTATTCCACTGTTCTCATTTTGGTGTTTCCATCTGAGGCAGGTAAGTCTGTGACAAAGTCTACTCCCAGGTGTGACCATGGACGCCGAGGAGTGGGAATAGGAAGGAGCTTTCCTGATGGTAGGTGGTAAGGTGTTTTAGCCATCGCACATTACCGGCATCCTCTCACGTACCTTCTGATGTAGTTTGCCATTCCAGGCCACCAGAAGCGATCTTTTAGCAGCGAGAGGGTTTGATTGGTCCCAGGATAACCAGTTCCCAGGGAAGTTTGTGCTGCATGTATCAGAGGGGTTCTTTGACTGCGTTGTACGTAGGTATGATTTGGGGGGCACCCCGGTGGAGCAGGATCGGAGACACTGGCGGCCGCGATGTCCTCATCCAGGGACCACTGTATTGGACTGACGATGAGACTGGATGGAAGGATTGGTTCAGGATGTTCTGAGAGGTCATCAGGAGCATGGAGTTGTGAGAGTGCATTAGCCTTACTGTTCTTTGTCCCTGGATGATAAGAGATGGTGAAATGGAATCGGGTGAAGAAGAGGGCCCACCTGGCCTGTCTGGGGTTAAGCCTTTTCGCTTCCCCGAGGTATTCCAGATTGCAGTGGTCTGTGTAGACAAAAAACGGAGCCCCCTCAAGCCAGTGTCTCCATTCCTCAAGGGCGAGCTTGATGCCTGGCTCTGCGAAGCTGCTCCAGTGCTGCTGGGACGAGGGGAAGTGGATAACGGTATTTGATGGTTATCTTGCTTAATGCCCGATAATCAATACAAGGCCTCAAGCCTCCGTCCTTCTTGGCCACAAAGACAAAACTTGAAGCAGCAGGGGAAGTGGATGGATGGACGTATCCTTGTTGTAGAGCCTCCTCCACATACTCCTCCATGGCCTTCTGTTTGGGGATGGAGAGAGAGTAGATTTTACCTCTGGGCACTGGTTCATCAGGTAGGAGGTCGATGGCACAGTCCCATGGTCTGTGAGATGGTAATTGGGAGGCTCGTTTCGGACAGAAAACGTCACTGAAGTGGGCATATTCTTTAGGTACATCAATGGATCAATTTTCAATGGGACTCTCGATGGAGGTGGAGTTGACTGGAATCACAGGGCTAGATGAGATGGGTCTTGGAAGACCAGGGAATCTTAGCAGTGATAAAAATAGCAGTATTTGGGAAACCTGTTTGGAAATATTTTAAATCAGTTTTATTAGTTCATTATGTTAAAAAGTTTGTGATTGAGCTCATTTTCATATGCGTAAATGAATACTGAATGTAAAAATCACACAGTCAGCTAATGCAGGCATACTCATTATTTGCCCAGAGGGGGCTGACATGGTGTAGTAAATCTAAAGTCTTTTCTTTTGTTATTCTCTTTTTGCTTCACTAACAGGATCGCTTATAAGCCCCGAACATGCACTGCGTAATAGACCCATCCACTCCCACTCTTCTTCAAAGCACCAAACAAATCTGCAAGTTCTCTCTTGCAGTTAAAGCACACTGATATGCCACAGCTATTTCAGAGTCATTTTGGAGCTCATTTAAAGGGGTCATATGATGCTATTTTAAAGATAATTATTTTGTGTATTTGGTGTAACAGAATATGTTGACATGCTTTAATGTTCAAAAAACACATTATTTTTCAAATACTGTACATTATTGTAGGTTCTCTATGCCCCGCCTCTCTCAAACATGTCGTTTTCAACAAAGCCCCCACCTTTGACAAGCGCAGTCTGCTCTGATTGGCCAACTGACCCAGTGCATTGTGATTGGCCAATCAGAGCAGACTGCTCTGATTGGCCAGCTGACCCAATGCATTGTGATTGGCCGAACACCGCAAGCACTTTTTTTTTTTTTTGAAATAGCCTTTTTGCACAGCCAGCTTTGTACTCTTCTAGGTTCAAAAAACTGTCGTCCATAAAATGCGTTGCACAAATTCGAACATCTGGGTTGTGCTGTTCTGTAATAAATCTTAACCAATGATTCCTAATTGCATCTACTTCCGGAAGGCCAAATAAAGTGCTTTTGCTTTCGCACTGAAACACACACCGTCTCCCTGACATGGCTGCATCAACACTACTGCTGTTCCTGAAACCACGCCTTCTTTCTTTGCGTGCATATTTGGGCGGCATTATGCTAATATTTCCAGATAGTGACGTAGATATGTTGGGGCGTGTTAGAACGAGTCGTTTTAGGTAGGTGTGGTTGACTCTTAACTTTTATAAAGAAGAAGAAGAAAACTCTTTGGATTTGAGACTTTAGTCTTTGCAACTTTACAGATCTTCTTTATGCACCAAGAGCTTGTAACACTCCAAAGAGAAAAGAAAACTTGAAATCGCATCATATGACCCCTTTAATATTCTTCCTTGCGTTCCTACTCAGCGAAACTTGGCAGGAAAGTCTTTGGATGATCGAACAACCACATTGCATAAAGCTTAATTTAATTAAGGTGTTGAGGAGATGAAAAAAGAGAATGTGTTTATGTGCATGTGTGAGGGTGTGTGTATGTCAAGGTAAAAAATACTGCAGCGCAGTGAATTGCAAGATGCAAAGAATAGACTGTACTACACTAAAACTACGTTGTATTTTGTTGCATCATTTATAAAGGTCTGACAAGCCGTATGATTGGCAAAGCGGCCAAAAAGAACAAGTACAACTGTTAAGAAGCTTTTAGTGAGCTAGAGCGTAACAATCCACAGATTACGGACAGAGTCCACTATAAATGTATTAAAATGTTAATGACAATTTTTTAAGTTATTAATCATGTCACATCAGCGATTGTGTCAGATGTATTTTGCAGTGCAACATCTTGAAGTGTTTTTGTCTTCAAGGCCAATAACTTTCCCTAGGCTCGTTCTTTCTACCATTGTATCATTGTACATAGAGTAACTTACAATACAGCTGCACAAAGAACATTTCACTCTAAAATCAAATGGGAAAATTAAGAAAATATGTTTAGCATTAAGTAGATGAAATATGTTTAATGATCATAAATAAATTAACATATCACTCATTATTGTAATGTGTTCAGATATTGTGTGTGTGTGTGTGTAAATACTTCACCATTTTAATCATACTATATATTTAGTTTTTAAATAAATAGTGTGGACATTTTTATGAGTTTGTCACAAATTGTCACAAACAACTAACTAAATAACTAACTAACTGGATGAATGAATGGAGTGAAGTATTTTTGGCAGGTTTTTATTAGATTAATTTTAACTTTGACATTATTGAACAATAACATCAAACCTCAGTAACTGATGCCTCATTTTATTTCCTTTCATGAAGTTGAGTAACAGTATCACAGATCCTGTGAAAAAAAAAAG
The DNA here is from genome assembly GCF_001515625.1 of Sinocyclocheilus rhinocerous. Classification (NCBI taxonomy): domain Eukaryota; kingdom Metazoa; phylum Chordata; class Actinopteri; order Cypriniformes; family Cyprinidae; genus Sinocyclocheilus; species Sinocyclocheilus rhinocerous. The sequence continues at coordinate 111,538 of NW_015624650.1, read as the reverse complement.
AGTAAAAACTGGCTCTGCAGTCAGTAATCTAATTGGAAAATGTGTTCATCTAGCCTGCCACCATCGCATATTTAATTTTGCCACCAGATATTAACTGATGGATGTTTTGTAGAGCGTCCATAATAGCAGCATCTTCTCACCTCCCCTCTAAAATGTTTGGTGTTAGAGTGCCATATTGTGATACTACTGCTATTTTGCCTATTTAAGAAAAAATCTGAATTTATTACCATAATGTAAAATGTGCTTTTAAAAAAGTAAGATTGATTGCCCTTTAAAGAAGAGCACACTTCTTTTATTCTGAAATGGTTCTGTGTTATAGAGTTTTTCTTTTTTAAAGCTATCCCATTACTTTTTATCACTTTTGTGAACACTATAAAAGGCTCCATTCACAATGGATACATGTGGCTTTCATAAACATAACTGCTTTTACTTCAATAAATAAAAGACATACTCTAAACTCATTTGTGTATTTCTACCCAGACACCCATTCACTGCAGAGGATCAAATGAGGTAATGTAAAATTTCTGTAAATCTGTTCTGATGAAGAAACAACTGAGCTACATATTGGATGGCCTGAGGGTGAGTAAATTTTCAACAAAAGTTATTTTTAATGTTCCATATAACATGGTTCTGTATGGAACCTTATAAAAAAGGTTTCTGCTATTGTTACAGGTCTATGAACCCTAATCTGGTTATGTTTGGAAACAAGACATTTCCGTATTATATGGTTTAAAGGTTTTTATTTCTTTGTTGCTTTATCAAAATCTAAATCTCAATCAAAGTAAAAAATATATATATTTTATATACAGTACCTGCATCATGTATGGAGACTAAATCCAGTTTTGTTACATTCATATAAGCCAACATTTCTTTTAGAGTGGATATTTAAACAATACCCACTACAACATGTATGGTCACTGAAGCATACTAAATATTCATTGTTGATTGGCACCCATTCAGATAATATTTTATACCGAACATAATAATTCACAGGAGCTCAGCGTGCCATGCAATGCTGTCTCCATCAGTTTGGTTAAAATAACAATGTGATTGTGCATTCATCACCCACCAGTGCCAGGAACTGTCACCCAGCATCACAGAAAGGGTTCTGGGCTTTGTGGGTCTTGTGCTGATATTTTATGACAATGTGTGAGCAAGTTGTAATTTGTTTGGTCCAGAAATGAAGTCACAACACCCTAGGTGCCTGTTTAATTTAACACTTCAGTAGTGTTCACAGTTGGAACAGTATCTCGGTTCACTTTAAAAATGCATAGACAAAAATGAAGACGGATCATTCTGTTAGTTTTAAAAGTAAAGATTATATATAAGAAAATACATTTTATACTGTTTAAAAGTTTATTTATTTATTTTTATTTATTTTTGTGGTGGAAGAAAAATTAAAAGACCTCAGACAATCAAAATCAAATAATGCTTCAATATAACTGTGCATAGGTTTATTTAGATCATATGCATCCTTGGACTGGCATATGCATTTGCTTTTTCACTGCTATTAGGTGCACTCATAGATCTAGTTAATTAAGTTGGAACTCTATTACAGGCCTTCTTGCCCCATATAATCAGACATTTATCACAATACCACCACAGCTTGCATGCGCTTTCACAACAGCAGCATTTACACACAAACACACACTGATAGATACTCTCAGGGTATCTGTCTTTCTGAAATGCAACAACTCATTGCCTTAATTTAAAAGGCTAGGCTAGGCTAAGCTACACTGTAAAGAAATGCCAGAAATTTACAGGATTTAAGAGTAGGCCTATTATTTTACTATAAATTACTGTAGTCAGAAATTTACTGTGAAATCAATGCATGCTGGGTCATTTGCAAAACAGCAGGATGATGCTAACATCACACTAATTTACTGCTCTTGTTTTACTGTGAATTCACATTATAAAGTTGCCTTTAACTGTGCCACTGTTAGAAATTAGTTTACTACTGTAATTGTTTTAAAGTCACCATAATGGTGATTAGGGAATAGTATTTGTTTGGGATCTATTCATATTCAAATTTCTGATCTAGTAATGTCAGAAATGTAACAAATGAAAACATTTGTCAAAATGATGACAAGCTAGAATATGAAATATGCTCATTGCCTGACTTTAATTTAGTCAAATTATCCATGAACATAAAGATTTTATTTTAGAATTATTTAAGCATGAATATTAGGTAACATTTTATTTCGATAGTCCACTTTAGACATTCTATTAACAGTAAGTAACTTTGCAACTACATGTCAACTAGCAGTTAGTAGAGTATTAGTAGAGTGTCTGCTTAATACCTTCTAATACTTTCTTTGTCAACTTATTCTACTAACCCTAAACCTACCCTAACAGTCTACTCTGAGAGTTAGTAGACATGTAGTTGCAAATTAATGAGAATTAGTTGACATGTAGTTGACATGTAGTTACAAAGTTACTTATAGTTAATAGAATGTCTAAAGAGGACTATCGAAATAAAGTGTAACCGAATATTAATCAATAACTTATTTCACATTCATAACTGTTTGTGGCTGGATCTTTCACAATAGTGAAGCAACTGTAGAGATACGTCTTTGACATCAATACCCAACATACAAAACACAACAATGGTAACACTCAACATATAAAAACGCTTACAACATGAACCAACATTATAAAATAAACTGCTAAAAGTGAACCAAAAACAAGTCCAATAGCACAAATAAAACCAACAAGAATTAAATCTATTCATGATCTATGCATGCTGCATTGCATGCTGGGTGCCTTCATAGTACATATGCACTGTAGAAACACGTATGATGCTGATTGTTTACAATGAATATCTGAGAAGAGAAGTCCCACCTTGAAATGAGTGTGAAAGCAATTATTAACCTGGAACATACTGTAATTTCATACAAAACGTTTTAACAGTGTAGTTGACTAGTCTTCCAGCCTGGTCATAGCTTGTTTAGCAGGCTGCTTTCAGAGATGGCAGACCAGCTGATCAACCAGCTGAAATAGTTTGTCCAAGTCCACCTGGGAAGTTTATTCTAATTTGGGAAGTTGTAATTCCGACGTCAGGTGCGTTCAAGTCACTTAGTCAGAGCGAGATAACATATACAATTTTTATACCATTATTATTATTATTTTGTAAATTGAATCGTTATATATTGTATCGTATGGCTATTCTAAATATATCAATTTCAACAAATTCACCGTCATTACAGAAGCTTCATCAACTGCGCCCGGGTATAAATAAAGTTTATATTCCCACTTGTAATTATGAATTAGTGGTCGCGTTAATGTGCGTTCATCTATCTTTGACTTGACTTGAACGCACCACAAGCAGCTGAGCACCAGCTTGGCCAGACTGGGAGACCAGGTACGTCCAGCTTAAACCAGCTAAGAACGGCAAACCAGCATAGTCTGGGTTCGGCTTTTGAATTTATTTATTTATTTTTCCCCCTCCAGCAGGGTTCAAGCACACTTTCCTCTCCACAACACAGCTGCAACATCACAGACCTGCTATATAAAATCACTGATCTGCTATACATGTATCAGTGTTATTATAGTTATAGCATATGAGGGATCTTGTGCGTTATATATAGCAAATCTGAACACACAGTTGCGATATATTTATGCATATTGACTGATTTGCTAAATGAAATAACATTGCTGATGCTATATATAACGCACTGATCTGCTAAGCATGATTTTAATTATTTGGTTTCTGCTGAATCTAACCACAAAAGGATACTTCCGTGCGATCAATACACATGCCATCAAAAACACCACAGTAAGACAAAACAGAGGACGGGTTTGTACATATTTTTCACAACAAGCGTCAAGGCAGCATCATATTGCAAAAATACATTTCCTTTGAATGCTTCCAGATTATTTGCAAGAATAATTAGATTAGGGGAAAAAAATGGTTTCTGTATAATTGAAACGCTTTGCTGGATGCAGATATGAACACATGAAAGGGAGAGTGTTCAGTGCTTAGAGAGCTTGATGATTGATCCATTGTAATTCTGTTCGTGACCGGCAGAGCTTACGAGAGCTGTCCAACGGTGTGTGGTGCTGAAAGGCATCACATATACTTAACCAAACAATTAAGGGACATTTCTGTTCTTATATTCAACCGCAAGAAATATCCTTTAATTGTAAGAGTAAGAATATAATGTTTCGTCTCTGCTGACGAGGTATTCAGTGATGTGGATGAGTAAAGTCGATCCAGCGCTGCACTTCATTTGTTTCTCTGAAGTTCAATTTCTTCGCTTCACTTTCCGCTCTCCATAAATCTGCTCTTATTCAATAGCCGTTTGACATCAGCATGTTAAAAGTTAAGACGTTACATGACATACTGAAACCTCAAATTAAAGGTTAAACTCAAAAGAAAAAAAATAGACCATACAACAATACATATATGAGACAAACACAAGTGCTTTTGTTGAAATACCGCACTGACGTCTTACACTGTAAAAAGCAAAACGGTGCAGTTGTTTTCTTAAAAGACTTAAACAATATGTTTTGACACGAATAAAATCAGATAATTTGTCTTACAACCTGACAAACCTCTCTTTACTGCGATAACGTTTAAAAAGCATTGTATACAGTGCAAGAAAACCTTGAAAGAAATACAAAAAACATGCTATCATGAAAATGGCAGTATTGTACACGAGCCCACAGTTCCAGTCTTTACCGACACGATCGTCTCTGCATCACGTCCTTACAATATCTAAACACCGTGTCTGAAACCATGTTCACAGGGAGAAATGCGCCTTATGTGGAGAATTTCCACGGACTTCTGACAGCGGTGCTTCGTCTCACGCCGCGGGAAGGTCGATTCCTCTTCGTGACATTGCACAGCGATTATCTGTGCTTCATTATCCGCTAAAATAAGCGAGAAATAGTCGAAAGCACATTTTAACACTCGAAAGAAAGTTATCGTTTCCTTTTGCGCGCGACGAAACATTGAAGCACCATCTCCATATTCATTTCTCCCATGTGGAAATCTCTCTGAATATACCATCTATAGCGTCCTCATTGACATCTACATGTAGGCTATGTTTGCGAACTGTAATTCAACGTACAGTAAAATCATCGATAAAAAACAGACAACGAATAAACAGTATACTTGAACACTCAAAAGAAAGTTACCGCTTCGTTCGATGACTTGGTGAACCGCCGGCATTCCATATTTATCTCCCCACGTTCGCTTTTCCCATGTTTTCACGGGTGGAAATGTATGTTAACATGCCACGTTTCAAAAGACAAAGCGCAGGAATGGAGCAGAACGCAGCGGTCTTGTTCTTAAAACTTGAACTGTTTTAACTTGAAAACGCTACGCGTATGGCGAAAATCGCTTAAAGCGATGGCGAGACGCGATTTTTACCAGTCAACGTTGACGACATGATGTATGTTTACAGAGACCAACTGCTAAAAGAATTTTCTCCGACAGAAAGCGGTAACGTCTTCTTAAGGCAGCTGCATATATGTTTAGCGCTGTCCTCTTGTCCGGCTTCGCGCCGAATTCCATCTCTCCGCGCGCGCGCGCTCGCGCTTCTCTCTGGCACGAGCGAACAAGCTAGCGAGGGCGCGCGCGCACGGGGGTGTCCCTCCTCCGCAGTTTGGAGTTTGTGATGTGTCTCAGACTCCGCGAGCACCGCGCGAGAGCGAGACCTGCGGAGTGAACGCGCCGGATCCTGAAGCGACCGTTACCCTCCAACAGTCGACCTGTCTTTCTCCTTCCTGATTTCACCCGTATTCCCTCACAGTGTTCCTCACACCAGCGCGTTGTTTCAACGCCGCCACACTTTTTGGTTTATCACAGGTGTATTTGAAAACATTTGACGTACTTTTCTCACTCATTTGGGAATTAACGGACATCTGAGGATCTTGTGGATGCGCGGCTTTGGAGAGAAGCAGAGATGGAATTGCTGATAATATGCCTTTCTTTTGGGATATTGCAATGCAGTTCGGTGGGAGCCGACTCCATCATTCACATCGGTAAGGAGTGAGCTGTTCAAAGCCTTTATTTGTTTTAAACGATAATGAATGCGCCATCCAAAATGAGAGGACTCTAAGGGAAGTGTGTTGTAGGGGGTCGGCGTTAAATATCCATTGTAAATAAGCATCGAAAATGTGCCCCGCTCATCGGGCTGAATATCAATTGAGCAGACCACTTGTAATGATAACGTCTCTCTTGTTCAGATTGCCGATAGATCCATGGCACTGACAGATGCATGGGCAAAACTAATCTAATTCCAGTCTTAGCAGGTTGTTCACGAAGAACGCTTAATTGTGTAAATCGCATATTCCAGGTAAGTTGGAAAAACAGGAGGTGTCTGTCATAAGGCAAAGTAAGCCAATGTGTGTGGGTTGCTCTCCCCCTCCCATCTATAAGATTGAACTTTGTATGGAACGTGAGGGAAATCTTAATAAAGGATGCATGCTGAAGTAAATAAATGACAAGAGGACAAATGCTTATTCTTGGCTATCCCAGGCCGTAAATGTCATCTTAACCAATCCCCTTTGGGTGTGCCAGACACCCTGTGCATTCTGATTATCTCACCAAACCTGAGGAAAGAAAGATTTTGGCTCTCCAACAGCAGCAGAGAGGAGGAAGAGGGGATGCTGGATGCAGTGGCTCTATTCAGTTGTCAGTTGTAATGAAGAACTCAAATCCAAACACTTATCAGTCATACCAAATCAGCCATTGGCTCATTAGAAGATTTATTGGAATCTGTGAAAATAAGCCAACATATTTGCCATAGTGATTCTGCAGTAGTTTAGTCTCTAAATTCGAATTGGCCTTCAACATAACTACTTGTCATTCTAACCTTTTATAACAAAAACACGTAATTTTGGGTTGCCAAAACTGACCCAGTGGGGTCGGTTGTCTTATATTTTATTCCAACTAGCTATAACTAATTATAATGAGTGATTCTGGCTTGTTTTATGCAATCTATGTGTTAGGTACTTTGCTGCCCAGTATAATTGACCAAGACCTTGGGAATGATTCAAGAAAGCAGTTTTAAAAGCATGCAAAGGCTAGATCAGGCATTCACACATTGAAATCATGTGTATTAAAAGCATTTGAGACGTTCTGAACTGTGGTGGATGCAATATGCAGAGTGAAATTATGCTATATCCTTATGCACTCAGAAATAATTATATCTACAGTTTGTTCTCAGATAATTCAGTTTACCTACCAGTTGCATGGGTCTAGGTCAGAAAATCCACTTCCATCACCACCTTTAAAGATGAGATCTTCCAACGTTTTCATCCAGCTTTTTCCTTTAAGCTCAGATGAGGATGTATCTGTGGCTGTGTAATAGGTAGGACTCAAAGGTGCACAATGCAGGTGAAATAACAAATTCCAGCCTCTCCAGTGCCCAATACTTCCACTTTGTCACATCCACTCACGTTATCATCCTGACCAAATTTGGCTCCGAAGGGCAAAAGAAAAATGGGTCCGTCCATTGAATGGAGAGGGTGACATGAAGTGATTTTCAGGGCAGCGTGGTGATTTACAGAGGCAATGCCCATCCAAAACTGGTAATTGGAAGGCTAGTACAGGCAGTGTGGATCAGGGCTGCTCTCACTGGCAACTGGAATGAACAGATGCGACACCCCTATTTCTGCTAAATAAGATGAACACTGCAGTGATACATCAACCAGATTCTACCTGTCTACCTGCCCATCCTATTGGGCTCCTCTAACACAGGTAGAAAATATGGGTACATTTTGGCCAAACTTAATTGAGGCCTCTCAATCTCTCTAAAACCATTTCCAGATATCATGCTTAAACTTAAATATGTTAAGATGCCATAATATTAATTAATCTGCATGCAACTTGTTGCACAACTTTATTGTAGGACGCTTTGATAAGCACCTGCTTGGAATGTAAATGCAGGACTTGACAGTAAGGATTTTTGTTCCCCACTTTTTATTAGCTGTCTTTAAGTACTACTGTATGTAATTACCTCTAAAACAATTATTTGTTTGTTTTAACATACTCATTGTGTTCATGTTGTATTGCAAAACAGATGTCTATGTAATTGCTAGGTAATACATTAATTACAGATGTAATTATACGCAGGCACTTTTATATTTATAATTAATATCAGTAAACATTTTTATATTTAATATCAGTACAACATTAAAACATGTATGTACAGAATAAGTGCATTGTATCAAATTATTAATTTAGATGTTAGTACATCGTTAAAGACACTTAAAGTGGGTGCAGATTGGCCAAGTTGGGCTAGTAGTTCAGATTTTTAAATGTACTGTAAACAGTGGCTAGGGACTGGCAAATTTTACAATCAGGGAGAAAAAAAAACAGTGTACAATTTTAAAGAACCTCACCTATGTTAGACAGTTGTAACCTGACATATTCAAATCAGCAGAATTCAGCAACAATCCTTATTGTTGAGACCTGTAATAAAACAAATGGAAAATTTTTGACTTTTCTGTTATTTGTTCACCATTAAAGGGATGGTTCACCCAAAAATGAAAATTTGATGTTTATCTGCTTACCCCCAGGGCATCCAAGATGTAGGTGACTTTGTTTCTTCAGTAGAACACATTTGATGATTTTTAAGTCCAACCGTTGGAGTCTATCAGTCTTATAATGCATGGCAATGGTAACAAAATCTATGAGAGTAAAAAAAAACATGCACAGACAAATCAAAATTAAACCCTGCGGCTCGTGACGACACACTGATGTCCTAAGACACGAAACGATCGGTTTGTGCCAGAAACCGAACAGTATTTATATAATTTTTTACCTCTAATACACCACTATGTACAAATGCTTTGAGTGCGCGCACGGCATCCGGTGCGTGAGGTGTGTACGCGCTCTGGCGTAGTTTACGCAAGCGCCGGAAGTGATCTCTCGCACGTATACGTCACTCATTGTTTACACAATGCACAGTCATTGTAGGTACGACGGCTAATCAAAATGGTACTTACTTGCACTTATTCGGATTGTTCAAACCGACTTAAAACTAAAAGATTACGTTCTCTCGCGCGAACTCATTCGGGAGTGGTGACTTTCCACGTATTCCCAACTTCTGAGCCTGCTCGCCTGAAGTTATGGTTGATTGCTCTTCAGCTGGATATCAACACACCCATTAACGTAAACTACGCCAGAGCGCGTACACACCTCACGCACCGGATGCCGTGCGCGCGCCCAAAGACAGTTGGACATAGTGGTGTATTAGAGGTAAAAAATGATATAAATACTGTTCGGTTTCTGGCACAAACCGATTGTTTCGTGTCTTAGGACATCAATGTATCGTCACGAGCCGCAGTGTTTAATTTGGATTTGTCTGTGCATGTTTTTTTTACACTCATAGATTTTGTTACCATTGACATGCATTATAAGACTGATAGACTCCAACGGTTGGACTTAAAAATCATCAAATGTGTTCTACTGAAGAAACAAAGTCACCTACATCTTGGATGCCCTGGGGGTAAGCAGATAAACATCAAATTTTCATTTTTGGGTGAACTATCCCTTTAATCTCAAATTACAAGCTTTCTCATTGCTCGTTGTTTTTTTACATAAAAGGTGCTGAGTAAAATATCAGGGGTATTTTTATGGTATTTATATTTAGTGAAACAATCAACAATCTTATTTTAGCTCTGTGATCTCTGGAGGATGAGTTTCCATAGCTCAACTGGTAGAGCATAGCGTTAGAAATGTCAAGGTCATGTGTTCAATCCCAGAGAACACACATACTGATAATAAAGTACCTTAACTGCACCTTTAAGTGGCTGTGGATGAAAGCATCTGCCAAATGGATAAATGTAAATGTTTGTTAAATAATAGGCATGTGAGCAAGTTGAGCCAAGCAGGTCAATTGACCTCTGTGTGAAAATTAGCAGTTGCTTTGGTTTGTTTGTATGCTTCACTAAGACCCAGATAACTATCTGCACATGCCTGCAGGTGCCATTTTTGAGGAGAACGCAGCACGGGATGATGAGGTGTTTCAGTTGGCGATCTCTGACCTCAGCCTCAACGATGACATTTTGCAGAGCGAGAAAATCACCCACTCCATAAAATATATCGAACCCAACAACCCCTTTCAGGCAGTCCAGGAAGGTGAGTGAATCATCGTGTTATGTCTCTTGACTCTCGAACTGCATCATTCCCTGACGTGCTAAAAAATTTACATGCAAGTTGTTGTCTGGCGGTTTGAATAACCTTCCAATAAGACACCACTGAGTCGAAATGACACACATCACTAGGGTTTCTGCTTTTGTTCAGAGCGTGCTTACGGCGACCAAAGATGTCTTGAAAATGTATGCGTGTTTGTTTAATGCCAGCATGAAAGGTGACGTTTGGTTTCAAAGACTACCACCTGAAGCTTCCCCACAGTCTAGTGTCTTCTATGAAAGAAGAGCTAGGTGGAGGTACTGAGTCAAGCTGGACTCAATAACAATTTTCCACATAATTGCAGATGAGGATGAGTGCTCTGAAGCCTGAGCTTTCCAAAAGTTAATTTTGAAAAGCGATGAAAAAGAGAATGTCTTCTTCTGAATGGGCTAATGGCAGTTAATGATGTCGGGATTGACGATGAAGATGATGGTGATGATGGCAATGATTATTTCCATTAGAAAATATCCTCCATCACAATATTCTGTGACTGGTTTTGAAAATATATCACTGGGATCAATCTAAGTGAGCTATTGATGCTGATATAGTGCTACCTTTGCTAAGGTTTTATTTGTCATTCTTCTTCCACTACCATTACTGTGACCTTTACCAACTAGTCTGCAATCATCAAGTACTCGCTGTTTTGTCAGTCTACGTGCAGTTTTCCACAGTTCTTTGCTTTCAGTGTAATAGGTGTCTTTCAGGTTTGCTTGGTAAAGTGTTTTATTTCCCACATGTCACCATGTCAATCTGAGGAATAACACATGCACACTTGGAGAACATCCTTATTCAGACAACGCCGTGTGACCTTGCATATGGCACAGGGAAACTTAACACTTTTTAATATAGCTGGTGTTAACATCTAGAATGAAACTGTCTCATTGTATGTTGATTTGTTTTGCACACCAGGGATAAACCTTCATAATGTCACTGGTGCTTAAAAATCTATGATTTGCATATTCAGGAATATATATAAAATCTATGATTTGCATATTCAGGAATATATATAAAATCTATGATTTGCATATTCAGGAATATATATAAAATCTATGATTTGCATATTCAGGAATATATATATATATATA